>NC_058403.1:127952686-128186917 GCF_002201575.2 Neomonachus schauinslandi
TTTTTTTTTTAAAGATTTTATTTATTTATTTGACAGAGAAAGACACAACGAGAGAGGGAACACAAACGGGGAGTGGGAGAGGGAGAAGCAGACTCCCCGCCGAGCAGGGAGCCCGATGCGGGACTCGATCCAGGGACTCCAGGATCATGACCTGAGCCGAAGGCAGTCGCTTAACCAACTGAGCCACCCAGGCGCCCAATTTTATTGTTTAACTTAATGGCATTTGTACTTTCAGGTATAGAATAATCATGTGATGTTGCTTCTCTTTCAGGTGTTGCTGCGTATGTTGGTTGGCAGAGCTCCTCAATTCTCAAACCCCTGTTGCAGCAAGGTCTTAGTGATGCTGAGGAATTTGTTATTGTTAAAGCTCTTAATGCCCTTACCTGTATGTGCCAGTTAGGGCTGCTGCAAAAACCCCACGTCTATGAATTTGCCAGTGATATTGGTAAGTTTCTGTTTCTTAAAATTAGAAATAGAAAATTAAGGGTGTCTTAAGGGAAATAACAAATGAGAGAGCGTTGTAAAAGTTCTAGGCAATATAGAGTCAGATTTTCAACTTTATTGTCCCGTGTGTGTGTGTGTGTGCACACTTACCTGCATGTTCACGTATGCTTGCATGTATACAAGAGACAGGCAGGCAAACAAACAAGGTCATTTGGTCCACTAGCCCAGCTTGGGAAATAGCTCTTTGTTTTTATCTGTAGATAAGTCTTTAACTTGAAAAATAGATTGTTTTGTTTTGTTTCATTTTTAACATGATGTAGATAAAGTCTTTAACTGCTTTGGAGAGTCAACCTATTTTTTGAACAATTGACCACTAGTCAGGAAGTTGAAATTGAATGTACAGGATTGTCTATGACATCTGCCATTGCACTGATTGCCACCTAAGAATTCATAGTGTTGAAGTTACTACTGTTAACAATTTTATTAACCAATGAAAAGAATTAATGTTTAACCTTTATAGTACTTAGCCTATTTCCCTCAATTTAAAATTCAGAATAAGGGCAAACAAGTAAATATGACACTTTCTAAAATTAAGAATATCTGGAACTTTTAGTCTTCTTATCACTTCATTTTAAGATAGTAAGCAATATAAGATACTAAGTTGGCTCTGTCTTGAGAGGACATGAAATCTTAGAAAATTGCCTTTTTTGGATAAAATGCTTAATTGCTGCTAAATGCTTTGCCAAGGAAAATTAATAGAAAGCCAAAATTGGTTGGATTTGGTTATAGGTTATTCTTGAGGCAGTCCTCAGAGAAAAAAGACAAAGGAGTTATGATTTATTTTGATTGTTGAGAAAGTAGGTAGTAGCTTGTAGAGATGTATCAAATTTCTGGAAAACAAATTTTTTTTTAAACATTCTTTTTTTTAAGGTTTTATTTATTTGTCAGAGAGAGAGAGAGCACAAGCAGGGGGAGTGGCAGACAGAGGGAGAGGGAGAAGCAAGCTCCCCGTGGAGCAGGGAGCCCAATGTGGGGCTTGATCCCAGGACCCTGGGATCATGACCCGAGCCGAAGGCAGACGCTTAACCAACTGAGCCACCCAGGCGTCCAAAATTTCTGGAAATTTTTAAGGCATGAATGTAGCTTTTTAAAAAATATTTGTGGAAAATTTATATGGAGGTTTCTTATTTTACACTCTAATATCTATCGTTGTTCTTTTAGTTTATAATCTTAATTTGGTTTGAATTTTTTATGAATATGTTCAAAATAATTACAAATTTTAGAAATTGTTGAGTATTGGTACCACAGTCATGATGAGAATCTCGATTACACTGAATTGTTTTTGGTTTTTCATATAAGCTATGGAGTGCTGTGTAGTGTAAGGGCAGATATAGAAAGCAGTGTTTTCCATAATAATATTAAGGAGAAAATGTATTGTCTTAACATGCATATCATGCTATATGGAATGTTTTCCTGCTCATTTTTATTTTCTGAATTCTCACATAGTGCTTTCTTTTTTCTCCTGTGAAAGTGGCATTACCTTTATGGGTCAAGTTTTTCTTGCCTTTGATTTTGATTCTCCTTATTTTAATGAATATTCTCTGTATATAAATATTTACGTGTATGTTCTAATTTCATATAATTTCTCTTTTTTTTGTAAAGACTTTATTTACTTAGAGAGAGAGAGCATGAGTTGGTGGGGAGGGGTATAGCGAGAGCAGGGAGCTGAGCAGGGAGCCCGATGCGGGGCTCCATCCCAGGACCCTGGGATCATGACCTGAGCGGAAGGCAGACACTTAACCGACTGAGCCACCCAGGCACCCCTCATATAATACATTTTTTCTGTTGCCTAATTACTTGGAAACTTTTTTTGAGACTTCATGTAGCTTATAATTAGCATTTGATTTATCTGAAAAATGGATGTCTATCAATTTTTAAGCAAAAATCATCATAAATATAGTTTTTATCCCTCTTCTCAAATTTTACAGAGATTTTTCTGTGTTCTGTTTCTTGTCATTGATCATAGGACGAACATATGGGACACTCTGTATCTTTAGCATCACAATAAATGTATCTTTATCTTTAGGTATAGAATAAACTCAATATGGTACAACTTCTTGGATAGGGAACTCCCTTAGAACTGGAACTGAATTTGGGTACTATCTGTGGGGGGACAAAGCTTTGCTGAAAAAAATCAACTAAATCATCCGTTGGCGTTTTGAACTATTTCAAAGAACAAACAATTTTTAGTAATAGAAACACCTTTAAAACATAAACTGTATACATCTCTCTGTTGTTCTGTTTTTATGTGTAGTCTGTTATAGTTATTACTAAAGGGAATGGTGGTGGTGATAATGGCATCATGATTTCTTTGACAGTTGTGAAAAAAAACTACACTCTTCCCACTTAGGTATTATGCATACTCCCCTTCCCTCATGCTTGTTCCCATATAATTGGAATGTATTGGATAGAGAAAATATCAAGTACACTGTTTTATAGGAAATCCTCTTGAGTGTTTGAGGTTCTTTGTATCAGCTACTTACTGATACAATGATGCTGTACGATAGTCAACCGTAAAATCTCAGTGAATGCTTTAGTAAAGTTCTCATCATGAATGTGTGGGCTGTATGGGTGGCTCTGCTTTAGGCTTTGTATCTCCAGATTGTAGTGAGAGTGACCCATCTGTCTCATTCTGGGTCCCATGTTAGATGGGCAGCAGTTTCTTGGGTTATGTTCTAGGTGATGGCAGAAGCATGAGACAGCAAGCCTAGCTATGTAGCACATTTCAGGCCTCTGTTAGTGTTATATCTGCTAATATCCCACTGGCCAGAGCAGGTTGATATGACTGAGCTAAAAGCAAGAGGCAGAAAAGTACCCTTTGTATACCATGAGCACAAGGCAAAGAGTGTGGTTGTGTAACAGAGATAATGTAAAGAATTGGGACCAATAGTTCAGGCTCATACAGTGCCTAACTTCTGCCACGTCATTTTGGGTTTAGCTACTTTCTGGAGGTTCTTCGGTATTTTTCCAGTCCTCATTTTGCCTGTTGTCAAAGGGAAACTACCAGCCCTCCTTTGTTGTTGTATTAGAGGCTGCATGGTGCTTATGAAATAATTAAAACCTCCTTCATGTGTAATTAAAAGAATTGGAAATGGGAGAACTTCGGAGACGGATATTTTGAACAAATTTTTTCTCCTTCTCTCTTTTATATAAGTAATATTGGCATATGACAGTGTTCTTATTTCTCTATTACCCTACATTTCTTGTAAAATTAATATCCTCTAAATGCTGATGTTTTAGCATACTTAGAACAATTATATGTATACGTACATATTTTTTCTTTTAGAAGTTTTATTCTAAATCGGGTTTAAAAGTTTTAATTTTATTCTAAATCTTATTTTGATTAGTTGAAGTCATTGATTTTTTTTTTTTTTTTTTTTTTTAAAGATTTTATTTATTTATTTGTCAGAAAGAACACAAGCAGAGGGAGAGGCAGGCAGAGGGAGAAGCAGGCTCCCCGCCGAGCAAGGAGCCCGATATGGGACTCGATCCCAGGACCCTGGGATCATGACCTGAGCCGAAGGCAGCCGCTTAACCGACTGAGCCACCCAGGCGTCCCAGAAGTCATTGATTTTTAAGTGTAATATACAAGATAGTTAAAAGGGGTGAAAAGACATTCATTTACTTTTCTGGTTTAATATTATATATATATATTTAAATTTTTATTATTTTTTAAAGATTTATTTGAGAGAGGGAGAGCAGAGCGAGAGAGAGAGAAAGAGAGAAAGAGCACAAGCTGGGTTGAGGGGCAGAAGGAGAGGGACAAGCAGACTCCCCGCTGAGCAGGGAGCCCAATGCTGGGCTCGATCCCAGGACCCTGAGATCATGACTTGAGCTAAAGGCAGATGCTTAAACGACTGAGCCACCCAGGCGTCCCTAATCTTATATTTTAAACTCTTTAAGAATGGGCATCATATTTTCTGCCTTTAGTTCTATTCATAATGCCTTGTGAATGAATTTATGAATGTTGTATTAGATTTTATCAAACCTTTTCATTTAAAAGAATGTCAGATAAATAGCTCTAAAAATTCTTTTATGGTATTATTGCTGCTGTGTATGGTAGAGAATATTATAATATTAGTATGTTGAGTTGAGTTTATGCCATAGGATAATTGAGTATGTGAAGACAGCTGATAGTAACATTGGGGTATAATCCCTTTATCAGTTGTGTTATAAAGTGAAAATTTGTTTATCCCAATTGGATAAACATGGTTTAAATCCATACCTTTTTCTTTTCCTGTTTAGCCCCATTTCTGTGTCATCCCAATCTATGGATACGCTATGGTGCTGTAGGATTTATCACAGTGGTAGCTCATCAAATAAGTACAGCTGATGTATACTGCAAACTGATGCCTTACCTAGACCCATATATTACTCAACCAATAATACAGGTATGCTTGTTCCAACTTGGCCTCAGTCCTCTCCAAATTGTGCCCGTTAAAAAAAAAGGTTTAGAAAGTCCTATTTTTATTTAAATTTTTAAAGATTGAATTGGGCTACAGCATTTTCACATTCCTTTAAGCTAGTTAATGTTAATGGAACAAACAGTATTGAAGGTGAGAAAAGTTCAAGAGACTGTTGTGTTATACATCATTTTATGCATAATGTAGCACTCAATAGTTTATGCTTTATTATGTGCAGTGTTGTAAAACATGTGCTATTAAAGTGAAATACAGTGGAAATATTGACGGGCCTCTACTTTTATTGTAAAAAGTATAACTGATTTTTAGCCAAAGTCAGCATTTATAATAAATTGGAAAAAGCCTTTTACAGATATTCGTTTTCTTTGGACCAGTAACTGGTTCTGGTTTTTTTTTTCTGTTCTTTTTCATTATTTTAATCTAATCTTTTAAAATCTGATTTAATCGGGGCGCCTGGGTGGCTCAGTTGGTTAAGCGACTGCCTTCGGCTCAGGTCATGATCCTGGAGTCCCGGGATCGAGTCCCGCATCGGGCTTCCTGCTCGGCAGGGAGTCTGCTTTGTCCTCTGACCCTATCCCCTCTCAGGTGTTCTCTCTCTCTCATTCTCTCTCTCTCAAATAAATAAATAAAATCTTTAAAAAAAAAAATCTGATTTAATCTTTTTTTTTTTTTTTTTAAATCTAATGACTTGTGCCCCCCTCCTCTCTTCCCATAGCATAAATTTCAGGTTTTTGGTTTGTATAAAGCAGTTATTTACCCAACTTGTCAGCACTTACATGTTTTATCTTCCTAGAAAGCTGACTATCAAAAAATAATCTAAATTGAGTGAACTGTTGAGAGATGATTCTGGCTATTAAAATATTCTGAAATTTTTTTTTTTTTTTTTACTAAAACTATTTCCCTTTTGCAAATTCACATGCTTCTAGCTTCTGCTACTTTTATATTCCAATGCACCTTTCCCTTGGTTGGAGAAAATGATCGTGGATATATTCTGGAAATGAGGAGGCTTTGGCTGTGCCTTCCATCCTTTTCCCCAGAGATTCATCCATTTTGGGGGATCATCATTCTTTGTTTCATAGTTTGTAGAATTTTTAATTTTTATCTTAGCAATTTATATATACACATATATATGAAAGATGGATAATATTACTAGAAAATATGTCTTTTTAATTAATTAATTTTTAAAAAAAGCCTATTTATTTTAGTAGTATCTCAGTACCCAACACGGGGCTCAAACTAACAACCCCGAGATCGAGAGTTGCATGTTCTTCCAACTGAGCCAGCCAGGCAGTGCCCCAGCCTTTTCTATTTCTTTTATTTAAAAAATTTTTTTATATTTTTATTTTTCTTAAGGATTTTATTTATTGATTTGACAGAGAGAGGGAGAGACAGCACACAAGGAGGGGGAGCGGCAGGTGGAGGGAGAAGCAGGCTCCTCACTGAGCAGGGAGCCTGATGCGGGACTCGATCCCAGGACCCTGGGATCATGGCCTGAACCGAAGGCAGATGCTTAACTGACTGAGCCACCCAGGCACCCCAATTTCTTTTAAAGTTTAATAAATTTTCTTGGAAATCTGGTCTAGGGATTCTCACTACTTTTCGCTACTTATTCCATTTAGAAGTTTGTTTATGAAACTCTTTTATAACACAATGTGGAGAAAGTATCCCTGGGAATTAAAAATTGCATTCATTTGTAGTAACTTAGTGGTAGTTTACTGTAATAAATCTAACATTAAAAAAAAAATCTGACATTAGGTGGTTTTTTAGAAATCTACACCACTCTTTGTTTTCTCAGGAATATATATGTATTTCTCAGGAGATATATATATTTTAGTAGTATCTCAGTACCCAGTATGGGGCTCATATTTTTTTTCTTTTTTCATTGCTTTATTTTTTGAAAGGCTAGGATTGGGAGTTGAGAGCCTAATTATCCATATGCTTCATAAATCTGCCTTTCTACAGTTTGAATTAGACAAAAGATACCCTTTTATGCTGGTTTGCACTGGCCAGCTTATCAGGTAGTTAAATATGTCTAAAGAAAATGCTCTTCGTTGTGGTTAGTATGCTCATCCTTTTTATTATATATCCATTGACAAGGAGGGTGTTTTTGGGGATAAAAAAGGAAGGATTTCATGAACTCTGTGGAGAGAGTGATGTTTTTTAAGAAGGGGTTGAATCTACTGGGAAACGTGATGATTGCTGGGCAGCCCTGTGACTGTTGAGCATCTTTTCTCAGTCAGTACCTGCTGGCTGTTAGACCTGTGAGCCCCAGGTACTTTTGATCTAGGAGATCATCTGACATTTTGGCATCCAGAAAAAGTCTCTGTCATTTTCTAAATTTTTCTAGCCTGGGTATATACTGTTATTCTTCCAGTATGGAATACACATATGTGTACTCACATGCTAACTATGTAAAGAAAAACCTTAGCTCTTAAAGGTCACTAGTATTCTTTTTTCTTCTAAGCAAAAATTGCAGATGTTGATTTCGCCCGTTTTTTAGAAAATAAATACCTATATTAATTTTGCACAGGTTGTATTTACTGAATATGAAAATAACTGTACTATATGTTGTATCTTTGGCTAATTCTTTTTATTTTCCTAATATAGATTGAAAGGAAACTTGTCCTACTCAGTGTTTTAAAAGAGCCAGTAAGTCGTTCTATATTTGATTATGCTTTGAGGTCTAAAGATATTACTAGCTTGTTCAGACATCTTCACATGCGCCAGAAGAAACGAAATGGTTCTCTTCCTGATTGCCCTCCACCGGAGGATCCTGCCATAGCACAACTTCTGAAGAAATTGCTCTCACAGGTTGTATCACCTTTCTGAAATCTTCCATTTAAACAAAAATTGCATAAAAACATTCAAGCATCCATTTAGTTATTAAAAATATTTTTGGTTGATTAGGTTGCATCACAACAAATGAGTAAATAAACCTGGCAAATATCATATACATTTACCTTGGAATCTAGGAGATGCTAGGATGATGATAAGGCATTGGTTTGAGCTAAATAAGGAATGATGGTAGACCTATTAAGTTTGTTTTGTGATTATTGCCTATATAAATAAGGGAGAGAGTAGATATAACCTTAGATTTGAGTAATATTCTTGATTCAGTTCCATAATTCACCAAAAAAAAAAAAACCAAGAAGAAGAAAAAAAATTCAATTAAAAAAAACATTGCAAAGCATAGATGCAGGACAGAAAGATCCTGGTTTATTTCAGTCCAAATTTAGAGAGTTCTCACTACATGCAAACAGCTGATATAACTGGGATTTATAATGCATCTTAGGTTAAATAAACCAGGTACTACTGTATATTAAAAGCCTATGAATTTGGATCAATTAACAAATCTTGTTAGAACTAGGAAGTAGTCTTTTTATTATACTTGGAATTAGTAAGGCCTCTTTAGAAATAGTAAGTCTAGATTCAGTGTCCTGTTTTAAGGAGGGATATATGGAACTTAAAGAAGTCAAGATAGAAATGAAAATGGTTAGAAATAAAGAATACGATTTCTGAATAAATGCTCCATGAGCCAGAAAGCAAATGAGAGATAACTTTAATGACGGTCTTTAAGTCTGTAGGACATTTTGATTAAGAGAATACTTGTCAGTCATGTCTTATCTAAGAAGAAGATGAGAAAATGCTTCAATTGGCGGAGAAAATTTGTTAAGTTTGAAGATATAAATCCTTTCTTGTATTGTACATGCTCCTGTGTTGGTTTGGGTGATTGAATATCCCATAGGAGCCTGGTCAATAACCATTTTGGTTCTTCTGGGTCTCAATTTGCCTGGAGGCTGGAGCTGCCTCTGAAAGTCCCTTCCAGGCCAGTGGTTCTGTTTCCTGTATTTTAGAAGACTTAATTTGATGTGACTTGAATTACCAAAGAGCTTTTTCTTTGGGTTTTCTTTTAACCTTGGCTCGTACATTACATGTATTTTATATTTTAGAAAGCAATTTATGGAAAATTGGATATTGAATCACATTTCCTTATTGTTTCTCTTGAGTAAGTAATCCTTACCAAAAAGATTTCAGCATGCAATAAAAACCACCCCAAGTTAGATGTTTCTTTGGGCTTAGATGGTGTGATTCTTTGTATTTCTCTCTCCTACAAATTCTGTATATTAAATTAAAAGCTTCTTTACTATGTAAAATTTCATTGTAAGTCATTAGTTACTTAGGGCCACTCTAGCCCCCAGTTCTTGCTTTTCACCTTGCTGTGCGTATAGGTTTTGCCATTGCCATGGGTAAAAAGAGGGAGGGGGAAGGAGCAGTTGCCATAGCCTTTTTGCTTTCTGCTTCCTACTGTTCTCCTGAACCCTTCTACCATCACTGCTTCTACAGCCACCCTCATTATTGGGTACCATGATGAAATCAGTAAAACGCACTGACTTGTATTCCTCTGACAAGTTAGTGCTTGATGTATTCATTTGTCTGTCATTTGCACCCTCATTTGTATGAGTGGGGAAGAGGACCATGTTTTCCCTGGTTTTATGTTGTTTCTGTTAACAACAGTTTTTGGAGACTCCCTAGTCTGTCTCAAGGGACAGGCGCTACTAGTAGGAGGGAGAGCAGGCCAGAATCTCTGAGGTCCTCAGAAGAAGTAACAGCAGATTACCAGCTTCCATTTTTTGAGGACCTACAATGAGACTACTAGTGCAGTTGGTACTTTCCATATTTTGTGACTGTCCTTATATAACAAGCTTGAACAACAATGGGGGTGTCATCCCCATTTTATAGTTAAGGAAACTAACTCAGTGAGGGTAGTTAAGTTGCCTATGCTCACACAGTTCAGTAAGCTTCAAAGCTGACATTGGAACCTAAACCCATCTAACTCCTTTACCATGCCATCTTCCCCCCACCAAAGATTTATTTATTTATTTATTTGTCAGAGAGAGAGAGAGAGGGAGAGAGAGAGCGTGCACAAGCAGGGGGAGAAGCAGGCTCCCCACTGAACAGGGAGCCCGATGCGGGACTTGATCCCAGGACCCCGGGATCATGACCTGAGCTGAAGGCAGACACTTAACTGACTGAGCCACCCAGGTATCCCGTTCACCATGCCATCTTGCCTCAAAATAAAGGACAGGGAACTAAGGCTGAGAGGCTTGCCTAAGTTTTTTATGGACTTAGGAGGAGTCCATGTGCAGTTAATCTCCTCCAGTCCCTTGCATGCTTTTTGTCTGCCTTCACTTCATTTTGGTCCCTGCACTAACCTGAGTTTCTTGGGATTACTGAGAGAGGCTTGGAGTCAGGGGAGACTTTGGAGGTAGGAATTGAATCCCTGTTCCTAATGTCAGGGATATAGAGGGAAGGATGCTTTTAGCCTCTGCAAAGGGGAATTCTGAATACTCCTACAAAATATTTTTTAATTGGGGTTTTACAGTGCTCTTTTGTATAGGACTGCACTTGAGATACATCATGGGTGAAATAGGCTTTTCTAGACCAGCCTAGCATTGTCTCTATGGGAAAATATGTTCAGGGTTCTGGTTAATAGATTTTTAAAGTACACTTATGGAACTTATGGAAGTTAGAATCTGCTTGAACTCCAGATTTTCAATAGAATTTACCATCTGGAGGTGATACATGGCGGGGCTATTTTAGAATCACATCTACAAGAGCTCTCTGTTTTGTTTGTATCCATTTGATCATGTGCTAATACAGAATAAGAATATTCTGATTTCACTCCTTTAAAAAATGACAAATACTTCAAATTTTTAATTTTTTAATGATTTTTATTTGATTGGTAGTATAGACACAAGGTATAAAATTGAAAAGATGTTGGAAGATCTATAATAAAATATAAGTTTTCCTACAATCCCTGATCCCCAGCCACCCAGTTTCTTTCTCTGTTGATTGTGAATTTTATGTTATTAGAGTGCTGAATTCCTTTATATAGTGTCAGATTGTTGTGTTGTACAGTTAAGTTACTTGGAATCACTTTGATCCTTTTAAGCCTTGCTTTTTTTTTCTTTTTTAAAATTTTTAAATCCAGTATAGTTAACATACAGTGTTATCTTAGTTACAGGTGTACAATATAGTGATTCAGCAATTCTGTACATTATCCATTGCTCATCCAGATAAGTGTACTCTTAATTTCCTTCACCTATTTCACCCATCCCCCCACCCCCACGTCCCCTCTGGTAACCATCAGTTCTCTGTAGTTAAGAGTCTGTTTTTTTTGTCTCCCTTTTTTCCTATGTTCATTTGTTTTGTTTCTTAAATTCTACATATGAGTGAAGTCATATGGGATTTGTCTTTCTCTGACTGGCTTTTTTCGCTTAGCATTACATTCTTTAGATCTATCCATGTTGTTGCAAATGACAAGATTTCATTCTTTTTAATGGCTGAGTAATATTCCATTGTGTATATATAGCACATCTTCTTTATCCATTCATCTATCAGTGGACACTTGGGCTGCTTCTAAATTTTGGCTATTGTAAATAATGCTGCAGTAAACATAGGGGTGCATATATCTTTTCGAATTTGTGTTTTTATATTCTTTGGGTAAATACACAGTAGTGGAATTACTGGATCATATAGGTAGTTCTAGTTTTAATTTTTTGAGGAACCTCCATACTGTTTTTCACAGTATGAAAAACAGTTTTTCATTCCTATCAACAGTGCATGAGGGTTCCCTTTTTTTCCACATCCTTGTCAATACTTATTATTTCTTGTCTCTTTTATTTTAGCCATTCCGACTGGTGTGAGGTGATATCTTAGTGGTTTTGATTTGCATTTCCCTGATGATGAGTGATGTGAGCATCTTTTCATATTTTTATTGGCTATGTGTATGTCTTCTTTAGAAAAATGTTTATTCATGTACTCTGCCTATTTTTTAATTGGATTATTTTTTTCTTGTGTTGAATTGTGCAAGTTCTTTATATATTTTAGATACTAACCCCTTACTGGATTTATCATTTGAAAATATTTTCTCCCATTCATTAGGTTTTTTGTTTTATTGATGGTTTTTTTTGATGTTTCCTTTGCTATGCAAAAGCTTTTTATTTTGCTGTAGTCCCCGTAGTTTATATTTGCTTTTGTTTCCCTTTCTTGAGAAGACATACCTGGAAAAATGTTTCTATGGCCCACATCAAAGAAATTACTGCCTATCTTCTCTAGGAGTTTTGTTGTTCCAGGTCTCACAGTTAGGTCTTTAATTTATTTTGAGTTTATTTTTGTGCATGGTTATGAGGTTATAAGGAAGTGGTCTGGTTTATTCTTTTGCATGTAGTTGTCCAGTTTTCCCAGCACCATTTATTGAAGAGACTGTCTTTTCCCATTGTACATTCTTGCCTCCTTGTCGAAGATTAATTGACCATATGAGTAGGGGTTTATTTCTGGGTTCTCTATTTTGTTTCATTGATCTATGTGACTGTTTTTGTGCCAGTATCATACTGTTTCGATTACTGCAGCTTCGTAGTATCTCTTAAATTCTGGGATTGTGATACTTGCAGCTTTGTTCTTCTTTCTCAAGATTGCTTTGGCTATTTGAAGTCTTTTGTGATTCCATACAAATTTTAATATTGTTTGTTCTACTTCTGTGAAAAATGTTGGTATTGTGATAGGGATTGCATTGAATACAGATTGCTGTAGATTGCTTTGGGTAGTATGGACATTTTAACAATATTAATTCTTACAATTCATGAGCATAGAATATCTTCTCATTTGTGTTGTCTTCTTCAATTTCTTTCATTGATGTTGTATAGTTTTCAGAGTATAGGTTGTTCACCTCCTTGGTTAAGTTTATACCTAGGCATTTTATTCCTTTTTACTTATTTATTTATTTATTTTTATTCTTTTTTTTTTATGTATTACTTGTTTCAGGGATACAGGTTCGTGATTCATCAGTCTTACACAATACACAGCGCTCACCACAACACATACCCTTCCCAGTGTGCATCACCCAGCCACTCCATCCCTCCCACCCCCTTCATTCCAGCAACCCTCAGTTTGTTTCCTGAGATTAAGAGTCTCTTATGGTTTGTCTCCCTCTCTGGTTTCATCTTGTTTCATTTTTTTCCTCTCTTTCCCTATGATCCTCTGCCTTGTTTCTCAAATTCCACATATCAGTGAGATCATATGATAATTGTTTTTCTTTGATTGACTTACTTCACTTAGCATAATACCCTCTGGTTCCATCCACATCATTGAAAATGACAAGATTTCATTTTTTTTGATGGCTGCATTATATATATATATACATATATATATACCACATCTTCTTTATCCATTCATCTGTCGATGGACATCTAGCCTCTTTCCATAGTTTGGCTGTTGTGGACATTGCTGCTATAAACATTGGGGTGCAGGTGCCCCTTCAGATCACTGCATTTGTATCTTTGGGGTAAATACCCAGTGCAATTGCTGGGTATTAGGGTAACTCTATTTTCAACTTTTTTTTGAGGAACCTCCATACTGTTTTCCGGAGTGGCTGCACCAGCTTGCATTCCCACCAACAGTGTAGGAGGGTTCCCCGTTCTTTGCATCCTCACCAACATCTGTCATTTCCTGACTTATTAATTTTAGCCATTCTGACTGGTGTAAGGTCGTATCTCATTGTGGTTTTGATTTGTATTTCCCCGATGCCGAAAAAGTTGACCACTTTTTCATGTGTCTCTTGGCTATTTGGATGTCTTCTTTGTAGAAATGTCTGTTCATGTCTTCTGCCCATTTCTTGACTGGATTATTTGTTCCTTGGGTGTTGAGTTTGATAAGTTCTTTGTAGATTTTGGATACTAGCCTTTAATCTGATAGGTCATTTGCAAATATCTTCTCCCATTCTGTCAGTTTTGTTGGCTGTTTCCTTTGCTGTGTAAAAGCTTTTTATCTTGATGAAGTCCCAATAGTTCTTTTTTGCCCTAGCTTCCCTTGCCTTTGGTGATGTGTCTAGGAAGAAGTTGCTGCAGATGAGGTCGAAGAGGTTGCTGCCTGTGTTCTCCTCAAGGATTCTGATGGATTCCTGCATTTAGGTCTTTCATCCATTTTGAGTCTATTTTTGTGTGTGGTGTAAGAAAATGGTCCAGTTTCATTCTTCTGCCTGTGGCTGTCCAATTTTCCCAACACCATTTGTTGAAGAGACTATCTTTTTCCCATTGGCCATTCTTTCCTGCCTTGTTGAAGATTAGTTGACCATAGAGTTGAGGGTCCATTTCTGAGTTCTCTATTCTGTTTCATTGATCTATGTGTCTGTTTTTGTGCCAGTACCATACTGTCTTGATGATGACAGCTTTGTAATAGGGCTGGAAGTCCAGAATTGTGATGCCACCAGCTTTGCTTTTCTTTTTCAACATTTCCTCTGGCTATTTGGGGTCTTTTCTAGTTCCATACAAATTGCTGTAGGTAGCATAGACATTTTCACAATATTTGTTTTTCCAATCCATGAGCATGGAACGTTTTTCCATTTCTTTGTGTCTTCCTCAATTTCTTTCATGAGTGTTCTATAGTTTTCTGAGTACAGATTCTTTGCCTCTTTGGTTAGATTTATTCCTAGGTATCTTAATGGTTTTGGGTACAACTGTAAGTGGGATCAACTCCTTAATTTCTCTTTCTTCTGTCTCGTTGTTGTTGTATAGAAATGCAACTGATTTCTGTGCATTGATTTTATATTCTGCCACTTGACTGAATTCCTGTATGAGTTCTAGCAGTTTTGGGGTGGAGTCTTTTGGGTTTTCCACATAAAGTATCATATCATCTGCAAGGAGTGAGAGTTTGACTTCTTCTTTGCTGATTTGGATGCCTTTTATTTCTTTTTGTTGTCTGATTGCTGAGGCTAGGACTTCTAGTACTGTGTTGAATAGCAGTGGTGATAGTGGACATCCCTGCCGTGTTCCTGACCTTAGGGAAAAAGCTCTCAGTTTTTCCCCATTGAGAATGATATTTGCTGTGGGTTTTTCATAGATGGCTTTTATGATATTGAGGTATGTACCCTCTCTCCCTACACTCTGAAGAGTTTTATTCAAGAAAGGATGCTGTGCTTTGTCAAATGTTTTTCTGCATCTATTGAGAGTACAATATGGTTCTTGTTCTTTCTTTTACTAATGTAATGTATCACATTGATTTGTGGATTGCCGCTCAGGAATAAATCCCACTTGGTTGTGGTGAATAATCCTTTTAACGTACTATTGGCTAGTATTTTGGTGAGAATTTTTGCATCCATGTTCATCAGGGATATTGGTCTGTAATTCTCCTTTTTGGTGGGGTCTTTTTGTCCAGTTTTGGGATCAAGGTAATGCTGGCCTCATAAAATGAGTTTGGAAGTTTTCCTTCCATTTCTATTTTTTGGAACAGTTTCAGAAGAATAGGTATTAATTCTTTAAATGTTTGGTAGAATTCCCCTGGGAAGCCATCTGGCCCTGGGCTCTTGTTTGTTGGGGAGATTTTTGATTACTGCTTCAATTTTCTTGCTGGTTATGGGTCTGTTCAGGTTTTCTATTTCTTCCTGGTTCAGTTTTGGTAGTTTATACGTCTCTAGGAATACATCCATTTCTTCTGGATTGTGTGATTTGCTGACATATAGTTGCTCATAATATGTTCTTATAAATGTTTGTATTTCTTTGGTGTTGGTTGTGATCTCTCCTTTTTCATTTATGAGTTTATTTATTTGAGTCCTTTCTCTTTTCTTTTTGATAAGTCTGGCCAGGGGTTTTTCAATCTTATTTATTCTTTCAAAGGATAAGCTCCTAGTTTTGTTGATTTGTTCTACTGTTCTTTTGGTTTCTGTTTCATTAATTTCTGCTCTAATCTTTATTATTTCTTTTCTCCTGCTGGATTTAGGCTTTATTTGCTGTTCTTTCTCCAGCTCCTTTAGGTGTAAGGTTAGGTTGTGTATTTGAGACCTTTCTTGTTTCTTGAGAAAAGCTTGTATTGCTATATACTTTCCTCTTAGGACCGCCTTTGCTGCATCCCAAAGATTTTGAACAGTTGTGCTTTCATTTTCATTTGTTTCCATATAATTTTTTAATTCTTCTTTAATTTCCTGGTTGACCCATTCATTCTTTAGTAGGATGCTCTTTAGCCTTCATATATTTGAGTTCTTTCCATCTTTCCTCTTGTGATTGAGTTCTAGTTTCAAAGCATTGTGGTCTGAAAATATGCAGGGAATGATCCCATCTTTTGGTACTGGTTGAGACCTGATTTGTGACCCAGTATGTGATCTCATCTGGAGAATTTTCCATGTGCACTTGAGAAGAATGTGTATTTTGTTGCTTTGGGAAGGAATGTTTTGAATATATCTGTGAAGTCCATCTGTTCCAGTGTGTCATTTACAGCCCTTATTTCCTTGTTGATCTTTTGCTTAGATGATCTGTCCATTTCAGTGAGGGGGGTGTTAAAGTCCCCTACTATTATGGTGTTGCTGTTGATGTGTTTCTTTGATTTTGTTATTAATTGGCTTATATAATTGGCTGCTCCCATATTAGGGGCATAAATACTTAAAATTGTTAGATCTTCTTGTTGGATAGACCCTTTAATTATGGTATAGTGTCCTTCCTCATCTCTTATTACAGTCTTTGGTTTAAAATCTAATCTGTCTCATATAAGGATTGCCACCCCAGCTTTCTTTTGATGTCTGTTAGCATGATAAATGGTTTTCCATCCCCTCATTTTCAATCTGGAGGTGTCTTTGGGTCTAAAATGAGTCTCTTGCAGAGAGTATATCGATGGGTCTTGCTTTTTTATCCAATCTGATACTCTTGTGTCTTCTGATTGGGACATTTAACCCATTTACATTTCAGGCCTTTTGGTCCAATTTTAAATGGAATTGTTTTCTTAATTTTTTTTTCTGCTGCTCTGTTATTAGTGTATAGAAATGCAACTTATTTCTGTGTATTAATTTTGTATCCTGCAACTTACTGAGTTCATTTATCAGTACTGATAGTGTTTTGGTGGAGTCTTTAGGGCTTTCTCTGTATAGTAACATGTTACCTTCAAATAGTAACAGTTTTCTTAATTCCTTACCAGTTCAGATGCCTTTTATTTCTTTTTCATGTCCAATTGCTGTAGCTCAGACCTCCATTACTGTGTTGAATAAAGGTGGTGTGAGTGGACATCCTTGTCTTTTACCTGATCCTAGCAGAAAAGCTTTCAGTTTTTCACTATTGAATGTGATGTTTAGCTCTGTGTTTTTCATATGAGGCCTTTATTATGTTGAGGTATGTTCCAGCTAAAATATTTTGTTGATAGTTTTTATCATGAGTGGATGTTGTATTTTATCAAATGCTTTTTCTGCATCTATTGAGATGATCATATTTTTATCCTTCATTTTCTTAATGTATTATATTGATTTGCAAATATTGAACCACCATTGCATCCTTCGGAATAAATCTCATTTGATCATGGTGAATGATTTTTTTTAAAAATGTATTGTTGAATTCAGTTTGATAATATTTTGTTGAGGATTTTTATACGTATGTTCATCAGAAATTTTGGTCTGTGGTTATCTTTTTTTGTGGTATCTTTGTCTGGTTTTGGTATCATCCCCATAGAATGAATTTGGACATTTCCCTTCCTCTTCTAGGTTTTGGAATAGTTTGAGAAGAATAGGTACTAACTCTTACTTAATGTTTGGTAGAATTCACCTGTGAAGCCATCTGGTCCTGGGCTTTTGTTTGTTGTGAGTGTTTTGATTACTGATTCAGTTTTATTTCTAGTAGTTGGTCTGTTCCAATTTTCTATTTTTAATGTGTTAAATAGACTTTTATTATAAAAATACTTTAATAAATGTAAACATATAAGTAATGTGGAGTAATATAAATATTCTATAAAATTTTTATATAGTCTGAATTTTGTTTGCTGATACTGTATTTTTGCATTTAGGTTCATAAATGATTTGTTCTTCAATTTTCCTTTCTTGCAGTATCCTTTAGGTATATATACCAAATACTAAAGGAAAAATCCTGACTTATAATCTTGTCTTGAAATTACTCCTCTAATTCTTAACAGTTCACCTAAATCCTTCCTGTTTAAGGATGATTGCTCCTACTAATTTTAGTTTGCAATTTCTGATTTAGGTATGTGTCATATGGGAGTCTGGAAAGTCAGTATGATTGTATTGCTGTTAATACAGAATCCCCCCCATGGTGCACTTCTACCATTTTTTATTGAGATAATTCACATACAAAATAATTTACATTTTCATCATCTTGGAAAGAAACCCCATGCCCATTAGCAGTTATTCCCCATTTAGTGCTCCCTCCAGCCCCTGGCAATCACTAAATCTACTTTCTGTTTCTAGGAATTTAGCTATTTTGGATATTTCCTATAAATGGAACTGTACAATATGTGGCATTTTTGTGTCTGGTTTCTTTCACTTAGCAAACTATTTTCAAGGTTGCTCCATGTTACGGCATATATTTATACTTCAGTCCTTTTTATGGTTCTTAGGATGACCCTCCTTGTGTGGACTAAAATAGAGACCTCTCTCTTACGAACTAAAATGTTGTGTAACAAAAAGAATAGAACTCTTACTACAGCTGTGAAATTGTCTACATTAGCAATTTTTAGGAGGATAAGTAAAAATAAATGAATTTCAGGCCAGTATTGGAAAAAATTCGTCAAGGATCTTTCTATGATTATTGTACTTTAATACAATTTTATTGTTTCCTAGCTTTCTAACTTTCTGGGGTTTGTGTCCTATTATGACTGTGGGTTGTGAATATTATTTTAAACTCCAGTAGAATCTGGATTAAGGCCTTGGGAATTGCTATTTTATTTATTTTCTTTCCATTGGCATAATAAAATCATTCTAGAGAATTCTGTGGATGGTTTGAAAGTTAAGGAAAAAAATGCAGAACTATTCCTTTTACTAGAATATTTGTTTCACATGGGATTATTTTATAATTTTTTTTTTAATTTTTATTTATTTATTTGAAACAGAGAGAATGAGAGAGAGAGAGCACATGAGAGGGGGGAGGGTCAGAGGGAGAAGCAGGCTCCCTGCCGAGCAGGGAGCCCGATGCGGGACTCGATCCCAGGACTCCAGGATCATGACCTGAGCCGAAGGCAGTCGCTTAACCAACTGAGCCACCCAGGCGCCCTCACATGGGATTATTTTAATTATTTAGTATTTATTGGCTGTCAGTTTCAAGTGTTCTAAGTGTCTTAGGTAGAAAAATTTACTAAAATTTCAAAATAGCCAAAAGAATAAAATAAAATTTCAAAATAGCCTTATAGGACTGGTGCTAATAATTATCCTCATTTTCTAGATAAATCAGTAGAGATTTAGGGAAATTGGGTAACTTGTCCAAGGTTACACATAGAGTAATAGAGTTTGACTGTACTTAGGCAGTCTGACCTTAATTATACTGTTATTGTAGTGTGTGTTCCTTGCATTTGCAGTTTAGCCAGCATGTATCAATTTCTGAAGTGTGTAGAATGTTTTATGTATCATAGAGTGCCTTCACAGTGTCTCATTTAATATTCTCAACACATCTAGGAGCAAGGTTGAAGTAGGTATACTTTCTTTTACTTGATATTGTGTTTCCAGAATTTTTGTTTAGATAGTAAATGTTTGTTTATTCAGAGTTACATATTAAAGATATACTAGATAACAGGCACTGTATTAAGTTCTAGATTTCAAAGATGAATTATACTGAATGCTCCCATTTAGAAAGAAAGTTAAGATATAAATTATGATACAAAATAGAAAATGCCACAATAACAGGGTGTTCTGGGAGATCAGAATAGTGAGAAGTTGTTCTGTATTGATACTTTCTTTTTCTCTTGTCTTATTGCTTGTTTTATGTTAGCATTCTAACTCTTAAGATTTCACAGTAATGGCTTGACCATTCAGTTGTTAGTCATTCTAAGGCCTATTATTGCTTTTGAAAATAACCTAGAACGTATGGTTTTATTTGGTTTTAGGGAATGACAGAGGAAGAGGAAGACAAACTCTTGGCACTGAAAGACTTCATGATGAAATCTAACAAAGCAAAGGCCAATATAGTAGACCAGAGCCATCTCCATGATAGTAGTCAGAAAGGTGTAATTGACTTAGCAGCATTAGGCATAACTGGGAGACAAGTTGATCTTGTTAAAACCAAACAGGAACCTGATGATAAGCGAGGTTAGTATATTTACTGTGTGTGTGTGTGTGTGTTTGTGTTTAGCTTGTTATTATTTACTTCATAAGGCTAGTTATAGCTAATTAGTAGTAAAATAAAATCACATTTCCCAAATATAGAACATTCAAGTACTGTGGGTGGCTCCATTATGTAGCAGGAAAATTTGCGGCGGGGGGGGAAGTGGAGAATTGAATTAACAGTTAAATGGTTGTATAACCTGTCAAAATCATGGCTCTGTGTGCCTAATTCTGGATTGAAACCAAAGCTTGACTCCAAAGCTCTGCTCTTACAATGAAATCATGTTGCCTTTATGGAGATATATATTGAAGATGAAATCCTATTTTTTAATCCTTTAAACACCAACCCAGGGTCAATAGTATATGTTAAAATGAGATAGTTATCTAGTTTGTTTTAGTAGGTAATGCCCAGTGAATTGAAAAGAACAGTCTTGTTATTAACAATGAAATACAAGAGAGTAGACACCAGAGAAGACTTAATTATTTGAAATCTCACGATTTAGAACTGTCAGCTATTGTGACAAGGATGTTGATTGACATTGACTGTATGAGGTTTTTAAGATCTTGTGTGTTCTTCCTTTAATCCTTTCTGAGATGTACTTACTTCCAAGTACATGCCTTTAAAAACCATTCTATTCTAGTATCAGATTTTAAGGGCAGCTGAATTATATTTAAAATAAACCTCTAACTGCCAAACTTGGGATAAAGTATTTGGAACTTAATTATCTGTGGTTTACATCGATAATAAGTAAAACACTGATACAGATTATAAGAAAAACAGAAGCACCCCAAAAGAAAAATATTGAAGGATTTGAACTTACAAGTGATAGAATAGAAATGTATGTTTGAAAAGGTAAGTAAATGCAAAACAATAAGATGCCCTTTTCTGCCATGTGATTAGCAAAGGCTGATTGATAATACCTATTGTTAGTAAGGGTATAGGGAAATAGGCATTTTCATACACTGTTGATAGATTATAAATTGAACATAACTCTTTTTAGAAAGCAGTGTCCTTACTCTTTGAGTCACCATTTGCAATTCTGGAAATTTCTCCCAAGAAATACTGACAGGCATGTGAAGAAATATATATAAAGAATAAAGGAGAAATAATTGAAGTGTCCATTAATAGGGGGATAGTTAAACATTCATTGTATTTAGTTAAGAGAAAAACAGGTTGTGAAACACTTTGTACTATTTTATTTTTGCAAAATGATATGGTGTATCATTAAACTATATAGCCTGTGAGGTTTACAAAGTTATGGGGGCAATTCATATTATATTTTGGTAATGCTAGAATTTTGCGTTATTTAATGTACTTTTTGTAATTGGAGAAAGATTTTTTAAAAAGGGTTTCTCTTTACAGTCAAGAAGTAAGTGTATAGCAGTTGATTTTTACATTTTGTTTGTTTCCTAAGTAACTGATACTAGAAATAGGTCATATTTAGCAGTGTGGCCAGTGACATTTGAAAAAGTTGTTTTTATTGTTGGTTCTTGAGATAAAGTGGTTATTTGAAATTGAGCTAGCCTTGGGAAACTATGAAGCAATTAGGCCTAATTATTAATACCATTGAAAGTGCATCTGTTCCATCTGTCCCAGAGATAAAGTAAGAGTTAATGAGTTGATGTGTAAATATAAATAAGAGATCATAAAGAACAAATAGGATGTGAAGTCCATTGCTGTCCTTCCCCCACCAAAAAAATAAATAAAAGTGTGTATTGGTTTTAGAGGTTTTGTTTAGACTGACTCTTCTGAATCTGTTTTCATAGCTAGAAAACACGTAAAACAAGACTCAAATGTAAATGAAGAATGGAAAAGCATGTTTGGGTCACTGGAACCACCGAACATCCCACAGGCCCTACCTAAAGGGAGTGACCAGGAGGTGATTCAGACCGGGAAACCACCTCGTTCTGAGTCCTCTGCTGGCATTTCTGTCCCTTTGTCAACTTCTCCACAGGTACTATCACCTTGGCAATAATCCTCCTTTTGTCTTTTCAATCCCATTCTACTGTTTTGGGTTGTTTAAAGGCTGTGTACTATACCGGAAAAATCAATATAGTGAGTTGTCCTTTTGGGAGGATGTGTTTCTTTTTTTCCTTCAAATTTTTATTTAAATTCTACTTAGTTAGCATATAGTGTAATTTTGTTTTCAGGACTAGAATTTAGTGATTCATCCCTTACATATAACCCCCAGTGCTTAACACCAGTGCCCTTCTTAATGCTCATCACCCATTTAGCCCATCCCCTGTCCACCTCCCCTCCAGTAACCCTCAGTTTGTTCTCTATTGTTAAGGACATGTTTCTTTCTAAAAACAGGTTTATCTTTAATTTTATAGCCAAGGGGAAGTCTGATTATTGAAAGCATCAAAAAAGGTCTTGTGTTAGAGTACTCACCAATAAAGTGATCTAAAATTGTGGGTTGAAGACATCATTATGAACTGTGATTATAATTAGGGTAGAGTGAACCTTTTAAATCTGCTTTTATTCTTCCTCTAATATGGTATACCTGTAAAATAGCAAAAATACTCCTGGAAGAAAAGTCTGTAGTTTGCCATGTGTGAGAAATGTAATGATGATTTTTATACATTTGAAATAAATTTGTAATTTAAGGTAACTCTTCCCTAAGCCAATCATATTTTAAATGAAAAATATTAACTGAACCAACTGATAGAATTCTATTTCTTTTCACTTAAATTAATGAGGATTTTTGTTTAATGTTATTACTGTACTGATAGTTGTTTTTTTTTTTTAAATAATGTAGAGGCTTGGAAATGTAATTTTTGTGGTTAGTCTTTTTTTTTTTTAAGATTTTATTTATTTATTTGAGAGAGAGAGAGAGAGAGGGAACAAGCAGGAGGAGCGGCAGAGGGAGAGGGAGAAGCAGACTCCCTGCTGAGCAGGGAGCCCAATGTGGGATTCGATCCCAGGACCCTGGGATCATGACCTGAGCCGAAGGCAGACGCTTAACTGACTGAGCCACCCAGGCGTCCCTGTGGTTAGTCTTTATTTCAGTGAGGTTTTCACTGAAAAAATGTCATTGTATTTAAATGGATTTAAAAATTGGTACATTAATAAGGAAAAAAGCAGATATAATGAATAGACAGAAAGGACATGGGTACAGTTTTATCATTGAGTATACTTTGCTTATGACATAAATAGTTATAATTCTGTTTTCCAGCTTCCAGAAGTGACAAATGTCCAAAATAGAAAACCAACAATACAGGTTTTAAGTAGTACAATTTTACCGTCTACCTACCAGATTCGGATCACAACTTGTAAAACGGAACTTCAGCAGCTCATCCAGCAGAAGCGGGAGCAGTGTAATGCTGAGAGGATAGCTAAGCAGATGATGGAAAATGCGGAATGGGAGAGTAAACCACCACCACCTGGTAAAATCCCACTGCTAGGTAGTTGTATTCTAGCCTGGGTGCTGAAGCCTACAATCTAATGCAGGATAATTAAGGAAGTAAGAACAAAACTGTCACTTGGAAGCCCAGAGGAAGAAGCATTAAGTGAGAAATTTTAAGTCATTATTTGTGGAGTTTGGATCTTCTTGGCTGTGGGGGCAACTTGCAGGTCTTGTTTAGGCTGCTTAGTGTTTCAGCCTGTCTGTGGTCCATTTTCTCCATTTATAGTGCTCAGTTTTACCTGCCTGTTTAGTGTCATGCCACTTTTTCATAGAATGTCAGTCTTCTTGGAATAAGCTCCAGCTTTTAATTCGAAGGGTTTAATATCTATTTATTTTCTTTAAAAAACGGTAAAACATTTGTAAAATAATGGGTACTTTTTAATTTTTTTTTTATTTTTTAAAGATTTTATTTATTTATTTGAGAAAGAGAGAGAACGAGCAGGGAGAAGGACAGAGGGAGAGGGAGAAGCAGGCTCCCTGCTGAGCGGGAAGCCTGATGTGGGGCTCTATTCCCAGGACCCTGGAATCATGACCTGAGCCGAAGGCAGACACTTAATTGACTGAGCCACCCAGGCACCCCAGTAATGGGTACTTTTAAAAAGAAAAAAATCATCTATAATTCCACCATTCAGTGATTATCAACATTAACATTTTGTGGAAACACTGCTATATTTTGAGAAGATTTAAAAGAAACTTAAGATATTTCAGATGAAAATGTGGCTCAGCTATGTTAACAGACTTGCCCAGTGTAAATGTGGTGGAGCTAGTTTTTGATATTAGATTTGTGGATTTTAAAAACATTTTTAATGAGTTTCTGTATATAGATTTTAATAATAAAAATTTAACTTAAACTCTGAGAAGAAATGCATAGCATGCTTATGTGTAGAGATTTAAAAACACATGAATTCCTATGTGCTTCCATTGTGTACTCCAGGGGAAAAAGCTGGTAGAGACAAATGATTTAAAGATTTAAAAAGTACTATTAAGTGGTAAGTGGCATCTCAGGTCAAATAATATCCTGGAATAGAATCTATCTTTATAAGTAGCATTTTATACTTAAGTGGAGCTATACTCTTTATTCAGTAATCACAAAAAAGGTATCAAGTTTTGAGGTTCAAGAAATGTGCAATGACTGTTGGACGTTTGATTTTTTTTTTCCACACTTGAATGATTGTGTGAAATTGATTTTCTCTAGAGGGAAATATTCAGTCTAGCCTGGTAGATTATCTAGACCTCATGGCAAAGTGTTTTTGATCACCTTCAAATCTAGTATATCCTCCTTAAAAATCACATTCAGCTGTTCTTCCCACACATGTGAGCTAGAAATCCAAGAGGAAACTTTTTTTTTTATCTTAGGGTTTGCCAGGTTTGGCAATAGTCTTGGTTTCATTTTTGTTTTCTTGTAAAAAGAAATAATTTTTTCCTAAAATGACATTGTTATCACTTAATTAGACACTCTTACGAATCCCAATACAGGACCATCTTTAGCATAGCTTTTTGTTTTTTATTTTAAAATTGATTAATATTAAATGTTTCACTTAATATAAAAGTTGACTCATCAAACATTGAGGACAGTTATGTGTAAGACCTATACTAGGTACTGTGAATGAATCAGAATGGATAAGACATGGTCTCTGGCCTCAGCAAATCTATAATTTATTAGAGGAAATTAATCATACACAAAAAGAATATACATAATAAAACAAGTGTATAGATGTCATAAAGAAAGTACTAGAAAATCCATGGGCATTCTGAGGCTATAATTCATAATACTATTTAATCAACATGTTGATACCATACAATAAATGATTGCAGGTAGAGAGGAAATCAACATTTGGGTGTTTACTGTGGACCTGGGACAACGTTAGACACTTTATACATCTCATTTATCCATATCCACCCTTTGGGTTAAGTAATATTTCCCTCATTTTACATTTGAGGAAATCGAAGCTCAGATAGTTTAAATAAGTACCCTAAGGTCACACATTGTATTATGGTGGATCTGGGATTTTGAGACTTTGAGAACCAGGTTGCCTCCCTAGCACCCAATTTCTAGGTTTAGGATAGCCATTATCTCTGGCTGTTGAGCAAGTAGTCAGGGTTTTTCTAGGTGGTAAGTGACTATTGTGCACTAGACACTAGAGGAGGGCCCCAGCGCAGTCCTTCTAAGGCTCTTTGGTCAACACTTAATTGCTATCTTGGATGTCTTAATAAATAATAGTAACTGTCATGGTCTAATAGACCACGCTGTGTTTTTTTTTTTTTTTAAGATTGTATTTATTTATTTAATTGACAGAGAGAGAGATAGCATGAGAGGGAACACAAGCAGGGGGAGTGGGAGAGGGAGAAGCAGGCTTCCAGCCGAGCAGGGAGCCCAATGCGGGGCTCGATCCCAGGACCCTGGGATCATGACCTGAGCTGAAGGCAGTTGCTTAACCAACTGAGCCACCCAGGCGCCCCTAGACCACTCTGTATTGTCTAGCTATTGGTACTCTTTGTTTAGTTCTTATGATTGTTCTCATGCTCGTTGTTGGTGACTATAGCTGGAGGTGAGAGGATTATTGTATTTGTAAACTATAGTTTAAGACCTACTCCTTTGCTTTTCCTTAGGGTGGCGTCCCAAAGGGCTACTAGTTGCACATCTTCATGAACACAAATCTGCTGTGAATCGAATTAGAGTCTCTGATGAACATTCACTTTTTGCAACATGTTCAAATGATGGCACAGTGAAAATCTGGAACAGTCAAAAGATGGAAGGGAAGACCACCACTACCAGGTAATAATGCTTGGGAGCAGAATGCATTTAGTCAGTCAACAAATGTTTATTGAGTGCTCACTCTGACAGGTGCTATTTTAGGAACCAGGGATATAGCAATGATAAATGGACAAAAATACCTGTTCTGTGGAGCTTTCCTTCTTGTGAGAGGTGACAAACAATAAACGGTATAAATAAGTAAAACATATAGTATGTTAAATGGTAAAAAATGTTACGGAGAAAAATATAGCAGGAAAGAGGGATACGGAATAGAGTAGGGGTTAGGGTAGATAGAATGTTAAATAAATTGAACTAGAGACTGCTTCACAGAAAAGATACCATTTGAGGAAAGCCCTGAAACAGGTGAAGGAAAGAGTCATGTGTATATCTTGGGGAAGAGCATTCTAGGCAGAGGAAAGAGGGATTTCAAAGGCCCTGAGGTAGGAGTATGTTTGGCATCTTTTGAAGAACAGCAGAAACGTCTGTGTGGCTGGAGCAGAGTGAGCAAGAGGGAGGAGTAAGAGGAGCCAGATTACATAGGGCCTTGTAGGCTACTGTAAAGGTCTTTGATTTTTATTCTGAGTGAGACGGGAGCCTTTGGAGGGTTCCAAGCAGAGGAGACATGATCTAAGTTAAATTTTAATAGAATTACTGTGGTTCTTATATTGAGGATACTGAAGCTGTCAGAGGCTCTTAGGGTAATTCAAGCAGACGTGGAGGTAGTGGGAAATGGTCAGACTCTGGATATATTTTGATGGTAGAGCCAACAAGATTTGCTAAATGGGTTAGATGGAGCATGAGCAAGATAAAAGTAACAAATGATGGAATGACTAGCTATGTAAGGAAAACACTTACTATACCATTACCCCACTGTTATGGTCAAGATGGAGACTAGTTATGACTTGAAATCCCTAAGACTCTTTGTGCATGATGTGATTTTGGTGAGTGTGGTTTAGATTTGTACACTTTTATAGTTATGTCCCTTCTTGATATGCAGTCTTTCTGTCTGCCAGTTCCCCATTCCCCCATCCTCATTAGTCCTACCATATTCGTGTTTGTTCTGTGCCTAAGTTTGGTCTGGGTCTGAACAGAAAGCTACTCGAAATCAAAATTGAATTTCATGTGTAAAAAAGATGTGGATAATCTCTGGTGCTTTTCTTGTTATCAGTTCAGTGACGACAGCTAACCATAAAATCATCAAACAAAATATCTTTGATAACTAAAATAAGTTGAAAGTTTACTCTTAACAATGTGGTAGGGGCGCCTGGGTGGCTCAGTTGGTTAAGCGACTGCCTTCGGCTCAGATCATGATCCCGGGATCGAGTCCCGCATCGGGCTCCCTGCTCAGCGGGGGGTCTGCTTCTCCCTCTGACCCTTCCCCTCTCATGCTCTCTGTCTCTCATTCTGTCTCTCGCAAATAAAAAACAAAACAGAACAAAACAATGTGGTAGTTTTGTGCTGTTCATTTTTTAAAAGAGCTCTATATTTTTACTCTATGCTTAATTATTTTCATGTTCATTCTTTCTTGGCTTGCATTGGTCGGAACATAAATCAAAACCAGTAACAGAATCCTGGCTCCATTTAGTAATTTTTTGTCAACACTTTATCATGAAATTCCAAACCTATAAGTAAAGTTGAAAGACTTTCACAGTGAACATTCATATACTTGCCACACAGATTCTGTAATTTTACTGTATTTGCTGTGTCATGTAATTATCCATCCTCCTATCAGTTCATCTTCTTAAAATATATTCCACAATAAGTTGCAGACGTTAGTACACTTCCCCTAAACACTTCAGCTTCTTTATCATTAACTAGAGATCAGTACGTGTTCATAATTTTGTTTGGCATGAAATTCATATGCTGTGAAATACACAGATTTTAAGTGAACCATTCTGTACGTAACATAAACGTGGCAACTTAAACCACTCTCAAGATACAGAATGTAGCCATCACACCAGAAGAATGTCCCCTAATATCCCTTCACAGAAAACCCTGCCTTCTCCCTGCCTACAACCATTCTTTTGATTTTTTTCCCCACCACTGTTAGCATTTTCATTAGTATTTTAAACACTTCTTCTTGTAATTATTTTTCAAATGGCTCTTTGTTACTATCATCATCAGTTGAATTCATTGTCCCTTTTATTAGGAGGGGAAGTTCAGTTGACATGTGTAAACCTCTCAAGAAACAACTGGAATCATTGATTAACTTTAAAAAGTCTCATTTGTTAATTCCCAAATGATTTTTATTACTGAGCCATGCCTTCTGTATTCCATTGTCATATTTTAGAGAATGGTATCCCAGTGTCACATTTCAGACAGTGGTATCCCAGAAAATGTGGCAGTTCAGCTGACTGTATAGTCTTTGGGAAGTTTGTATGATAATTAGAAGATTGGATTTCCTGCGGATGCAGCTGCTCTCTTCGCTTTTCTGAAACCCCTGCTGTCTTGTTTGTGGAGTGCTGTAGGCCTTGGCTTGGGGGTGCTTCATTCCACAGTGGGGAAGAGGGGAGGGGAACAGAATGTGTTACCCTCATCATATGCCTTCATGAACTGGATTAGGAGAGAAGCAGGTCATTATTATCGCCAGATCCAAGTGGGGAGCAGCTGGTGGCTGGGAAAGAGCAACAAAACTTAGAAAAAGTATTTTCTTAGGAAATGTTACTAGTATATTCTGACTGCTGAAGTTTTTCCTCTATGCGTTACGTTGGCTGACCACCCACAGTTCCCAGTCCTGACTTTCTCATTGAATATGATTGTGAATTAGGGCACCCAGCTCTTGGCCCTGCCATTTTCTTCTTTCTTGAGTTAAACTTTTGGTTTGTCCCTTGGGGACTAATCTGTGAAAAATTGCTATTTTTCTAAACTTTTACATAAAGTTTTTAAAAACATAATCCTTTATAGTATTGTAAATTACGTTTTCCATATATGCTTCTTGTGTTACCCTATTTTTGGCTCATTTAACTTCTCAGTTTTAGAGGAGGTTGATGAATTTGGTACTTCTTGAATGTGATGATAAAACATCTCAGTGGAGTTTTGTCTCAATGAAGAGTTGACACAATATGAGAGGTGTGCAAGAAAGTTACAGTGTTACATATTTTAGAGTTGCTGATAGTGTTGGAGGTTGAAGTTTTTGAGTGGTGTGGCTACTCTGAAGAAAAGGGAGCATAAAGGCCTATAAAAGGCCTGAGGATGCCTGAGGCCTTAATCTTTACCATGAATTTTGGGGACAGGAAGATGGTGGTCAGGAAAGGAGAAAGAAGAAGCCATTTGAGTTACATTAAACTGCAATAGAAGAAAGAGTTTTAAGAAGGGAACTTAGAGGCAGCTCTCAAATGCAATAAAAAAGCCAACTAGCATGAAAACCTAGTAAGGCTATTGGGCATTCTCACACAGGGCCCTTTGGTGGAATGCAATTGATACGTCCATCATCCTTGGAGGGCTTTTTGACAATACATATTACAAGCATTTAGGATGTCCATATCCTAAGGAAATGACTAAGAATGAACTCAGAGATTTAGTTTTTAAGGGCTGTTCAGATTGGCTTCCTTTATAATAGTAAAAAATTAGAAACAAACCAGAGGTCAGCAGTAGAGGTAAAATTGGATAATAAGTCCTGGTGCAAATACAAAATTGATGTTGTGGGAATAAGTTTTTTGATATAGAATATATTGATACATTGTGTGAGAAATTAGGTTTAAGAGGGAGGTTTAAGAACTCATATAGGGTTTCTATTTTTGGAATGACTAAGGAGTTCTAAAAATCTCCTCTTTAATAATATTAGAACACTGGTAGGTACTGTTAAAATCAACTTTTTCAGGGGTGCCTGGGTGGCTCAGAGGGTTAAGTGTCTGCCTTCAGCTCAGGTCATGATCCCAGGGTCCTGGGATCGAGCCCCGCATCAGGCTCCCTGCTCGGCGGGGAGCCTGCTTCTCCCCCTCCCTCTGCCTCTGCCCCTGCTCATGCTCTCTCTTTCTCTGTCTGTATCTCTGTGTCTCAAATGAATAAATAAAAAAATCTTAAAAAAAAATCATTTTTTTCAGAACTCTAGAAATTAACTAAGTCCTGCATTAGTCTGAAGAGTGTTATTCAAGAAAATCAACGGACTCTTAGAACAGTGAGCCATGTGTCTCTAATTTTATCCCCTTTTACCAAGCAGTGCAGTAGCTTTAAAAACTGATAGTCCCCCAACCTTTTATCACGCTGTGCAGTAACTTTGAAAATCAGTCCCACAACTGTGGTAACCATGAAAACCAGCAGCTTAGTAGTGACTGGAGGGGTCATAATGGCTAAAAGCCCCATTTCTAGAGAATTGTCACTATTTGACCTTTCTGCCAGTTTGCTGAAAGCTCCCTCCTCCTCGGGGTCTATCTTTATTTGATCTGATTCATCCCGTTCTTTGAGAAAAACTCTGGCCACAGGGCATTTGTTGAAATTATCAATGCTGTTTGTTTAACATTGCAGCAGCCTAAGGTGGCATTACCAGTTGTAGCTAAAGAAGGCTAACAAAAAACTTACAAGGAAGAACTAGGGAATGATATGTCTGTAGGGGCCTTTGGAAAGTTCAGACATATTCATGGGTATCTATAAGGCCACATGCATGTATAGGGTTGTGTGCATGCCCAAGAAAGAACTGAGAAGACCCTGAGTTCTTGCCTCTGGCTGACCTTGAGACTCGGTGCAAGCAGGAAATGAAAGATAAGGCAGAATTATAAACGCTTTGTTGAAGGTATGCCATAAACACAGAGAACCTCAACAAAGGCTAGAACACATCATTTCAAGGCATGTAAGGAAATGTCTGTCTAGTCATTAGCCAACCACTAAGTTAATTGAACAAAGGCTTTAGTGGCTACGCGTGAGAAAGACTATGGACTTTAGAGAATTAATCCAGGGAGAGTCACTAAATAAACAGCAACAACCTTGGAATATTATTTCCAAAACTGACATAGAATATCTAGTTTTGAACAAACAAATTGCAGGTCAGGAAAAGAAACGTGACAGTATGGTCTATATACAGGAAAAAAAGCAGTCAGTGAGTGGAAACTGTTCCTCAGTAATCCCAGATATTGGACTTACTAGACAAAGACTTTAAATTAGCTATTAAAAATACTTTCAAAGAATTAAACCATGTCTAAAGAATTTAAAGTAAATTAAGAAAATGTCTCACCCAATATACATATCAATAAGGAGATAGAAGTGATCAATAGAAATTCTGAAGTCGAAAAATAAAATAACTGAAATAATGAAATAAGTGAAATAAATGAAAAATTCATAAGAGAGGCTGAACAGATGTCAGCTGGCAAGAGAAAAAAATCAGCTGAGGATAGATCTGTTGATATCCAACCAGAGGTACAAAAACTAAAAAAGGATAAAGAAAAATGGACAGAGCTTCATAGGCCTGTAGAACACCATTAAATGTGCCAACTACACATAGTAGGAGTCCCGGAAGGCGAGGAGAGAGAGAAAAAGGAGGAGAAAGAATATTTCAAGAAACAGTGGCTAAGAACTCCCCAGATTTGGTGGAAAACATTAATCTGCACATTTAAGAAACTCAGTGAACTCCAAGTAGGATGAAAATCAAAGAGAGCCATACTAGACACAAGATAAGCAAACTGTTGAAAGACAGAATCTTGAAAGCAGTGAGAGAAAAGGGACTTACCTCATACAAGGATCCTCAATAAGATTCACAGCTGACATTTCATTAGAAATGATGGAGACTGGAAGTCAGTGAGATGACATATTCAAAATGTTGAAAGAAAAAGATGGTCAACTGATAATGCTATATCCAGCAAAATTGTCCTTCAAAAACAAAGGAGAAATTAAGACATTCCAAGGTCATTAAAAAACATGGAATTTATTGCTAGGAGATTTTCCCTAAATGAAATACTTAAAGGTGTTTTTTGTGCTAAAAGAAGAGGACGTATAACAGTAACTTGAATCCACATGAAGAAATAAAGAACATTGATAAGGTAAATATATAAGTAAATATAGAAGACAGTAAAAATTATTTTTATAACTCTTTTTACCCGTTGTCTTATTTAAAAGATGACCACATAAAGAAATAATTATAAAACTGTGTTTATGGGCTTGTAGTATATAAATATAGAATTTGTGTGACAATAATAGTACAGAAGAGGGAGGGAAGGAACAGAGAGATTGGAGAAAGTTTTTTGTGTATTAATGAAATTCGTATTAATTTGATCATCTTTAGATATCAAATGTATTTCCCAGGGAACCACTGGAAAAAACCTTTCAAAAACATGTAGTATAAGAAACAACAAGGGAATTAAAATGGTATACTAGAAAATACATTTTTAACATAAAGAAGGCAGTAATGGAGGAATACAATGATAACAACAAGACCTGTGCAAGGCAGAGAAAACAAATAGCAAAATGTCAAACATAAGTCCTACCTTATTGGTAATCATATAAATGTAATCAAAAGGCAGAGTTGGCAGAAAGTATGAAAAAACATGATATGACTATGTGCTGTCTATAAGAGACACACTTTATTTATTCAGTTAAAAAATTTTTAATTCCAGTAAACATACAGTGTTATCTTAGTTTCAGGTGTACAATACAGTGATTCAATAATTCTATACATTACTCAGTGCTCATCGTGACAAATGTACTTTTAATCCCCTTCACCTATTTCATCCATCACCCCCACCCACCTCCCTCTGGTAACCATCAGTTCTCTGTAGTTAAGAGTCTGTTTTTTGGTTTGTCTCCTTTTTTTCTTTGTTCATTTCTTTTGTTTCTTTAAATTACACATATGAATGAAATCATATGGGATTTATCTTTCTCTGACTGGCTTATTTCACTTAGCATTGTACTCTTTAGATCCATCTATATTGTTGCAAATGGCAAGATTTCATTCTTTGAAATGAGTAATAGTCCATTGTGTATATATACCACATCTTTATCCATTCATCTGTCAGTGGACACTTGGGCTACTTCTATATTTTGGCTATTGTAAATAATGCTGCATTAAACATAGGGGTGTATATATCTTTTTGAATTAGTGTTTTCATATTCTTTGGGTAAATACCCAGTAGTGCAATTTCTGGAGCATAGGGTTTTAGTTTTTTTTGAGGAACTTCCATACTGGTTTTCACAGTGGCTGCACCAGTTTGTATTCCCACCAACAGTGTATGAGGGTTCCTTTTTCTCCACTTCTTCACCAACACTTGTTTCTTGTGTTTTTGATTTTAGGCATTCTGACAGGTATGAGGTGATATCTCATAGTGGTTTTGATTTGCATTTCCCTGATGATGAGTTATGTTGAACATCTTTTCATGTGTTTGTTGGCCATCTGTATGTCTTTTTTAACTGGATTATTTGTGTTTTTGGTATTGTATAAGTTCTTTATATATTCTGGATACTAACCTTTTATCAGATACGTCATTTACAAGTATCTTTTTTTTAAATTTTTTTTAAAGATTTTATTTATTTATTTGACAGAAACAGCGAGAGAGGGAACACAAGCAGGGGCAGAGGGAGAGGGAGAAGCAGGCCTCCCACGGAGCAGCGAGCCCGATGTGGGGCATGATCCCAGGACCCTGGGATCATGACCTGAGCTGAAGGCAGACGCTTAACGACTGAGCCACCCAGGCGCCCCGCAAATGTCTTCTCCCATTCAGTAGATTGTCTTTTAGTTTTGTTGATTGTTTCCTTTGCTATGCAGATTCTTTTTATTAGAAGTACTCCCCGTAGTTTATTTTTGCTTTTGTATCCCTTGCCTCAGGAGACATAGCTAGAAAAATGTTGCTATGTCCCATGTCCAAGAGATGCACTTTAGATTCAAAGACACAAATTGGTTGAAAGTAAAAGGATACACCGTGTAAACAGTACCTAAAAGAGAGCTGGAGCAGTTATATTAATATTGGACAAAATAAACTTTAAGACAAAAATTGCTACTACAGATAAATAAGGACATTTTATAATGATAGAAGAGTCAGTGCATCAGGAAAACATAACAATTGCAAACATGTGCACCTGATAACACATCCCCCAAATGAAGCAAAAACTGACAGAATTGAAGGCAGAAGTAAGATAATTCAACAGTAGTTGAGACTTTAATACTCTGCTTTCAGTATGGATCGAACAAGTAGGCATAAGGTCAACAAAGGAAGTAGAAGATTTGATCAATACTACAAACTAACCAGATCTAAAGATTTTAATAGAACACCCCACCCAACAGTAGCAGAATACAAATTCTTTTCAAGTGAACATGGAACACTTTCCAGATTAAACCATATATGAGGCCATAGAGCAAGCCCAGTAAATTTAAAAGCTTGAAACATCAACATGTATGTTCTCTAACCACAGTGGAATGAAACTAGATATCAGTAACAGGTTTGAGAAATGGACAAATACGTAGAGATTAAACACCACATGGCTAAATAACCAGTGGTTCATGAAAATGAAAACACAACATGCCAAAACTTATGGAATGCAGCTAAAGGAGTGTTTAGAGAGTAATTTATAGCTGTAAAAATCTATATTTAAAAAGAAAGATCTTAAATCAATTAACTTAGCCTTCACCTTAGGAAACTAAGTAAAAGAAGAGCAAAGTAAACCCAAAGCAAGTAGAAGGAAGGACATAATAAAGACTAAAGGGGAAATAAAGAAAAATCAACAAAAGCAAAAGTTTATTCTTTGGAAAGATCAAAATTGTCAAACTTTTTCTTCAGTAACCAATATAAAAAAGAGAGGACTAAAATTACTAAAATTAGGAATGAGAGAGGAGTATTACTACTGACATGACAAGTAATAAAAGGAATTATGACAAAAATACTATGAACAATTGTATGTCAACAAATAACCTAGATGAAATGGACAAATTCCAAGGAGACGTAAGCTGTCAAAAAATGACTCAAGAAGAGGGGCACCTGGGTGGCTCAGTTGGTTAAGCATCTGCCGTAGGCTCAGGTCATAATCCCAGGGTCCTGGGATCGAGCCCCGCATGGGTCTCCCTGCTCAGCGGGGAGCCTGCTTCTCCTTTTCCCTCTGCGCCTCCCCCCCTGCTTGTTCTCTCTCTCTCTCTGCTCTCTCTCAAACAAGTAAAAATCTTTAAAAAAATGACTCAGGAAGAAATAGAAAATCTGAATAGACCTGTAACAAAAAGATTTAATTAGTTATTAAAAAAAAAAAATTCCCACAAAGAAAAGCCCGGGCCTCATGGTGAATTCTACCAAACAGTTAATGAAATAACACCCATCTTTCAAAAACTCTTCCCAAAAAACAGATGAGGGAACATTTCCTAACTCATTCTATAAGGCCAATATTACCCTGATGCCGTAACCAGACAGATACATCACAAGAAAACAATAGACCAATACCCATAATTAATATAAGCATAAAAATCCTAAACTACATATTAGTAAACTGAATCCATCATATTAAAATGATTACATGCCATGACCAAGTTCAGTTTATGCCAAGACTGCAAACCTTGTTCAGCATATGAAAATCAATCAAGGAATATATCCTATTAATAGAACAAAAGCTAAAGACCAAGTGATCATCTCAACAGAAAGCATTTGCAAAATCTCACACCCTTTTATGATTAAAAACAATTCAACAAACTAGTAATAGAACTGATAAAGGACATCTACAAAAAAAAACCCATAGCTGACATGTTGAAAGAATGAAAGCTTTCCCCCTAAGATGAGGAACCAGTTAAGGATGTCCACTTTTGTCACTTCCTAGAGGTTTTAGGGCAGTTAGATAAGGAAAAGAAATAAAAGGCCTACAGATTAGAAGGGAAGAAGTAAAACTAAATTAGCAGACAACATAATTTTGTTTATAGAGTATCTTAAGCAATGAAAAGAAAGACCTTTTAAAACTAACAAATGAGTTCAGCAAAGTTGCAGAATACAAGATGATGCTGTATTTGTATATACAATAAAACCGATTGCATTTCTGTGCTAACAATGAATGATCTAAAGGTGAAGTTAAGAAAACAATTCTATTTACAATAGCATCAAAAAGAGTAAAATACTTAGGAATAAATTTATCAAAAAAGTACTGAAAACTATAGTACATTAAAGACCACAAAACATCATTGAAAAAAATTATAGAAGATCTAAATAAATGGAAAGACATCCTATGTTCATCCTGTGTTCATTTAATGGAATACTTAACATTGTTAAGATAGCAGCCCTCCCCAAATTGATGTACACATTCAATGCAATCCCTGTGAAATAATCAGCATTTCTGCAGAAATTGACATCCTGATTCTAAAATTCATAAAGAAATGCGAATGACTTAAATAGCCAAAATACTCTTGAAAGAACCAAGATGGAGAACTCACACTTCCAGATTTGCTTTTTGGCAAGAGTTTCTAAAACATAATCTCAAGAGCATATGTGACAAAAGAAAAAATAGACAAGTGAGACTTCATCAAAATTACAAACATTTGTGCTTCAAAGGACATTGTCAAAAAAGTGCAAGGACAACCCCCAGAACCAGAGAAATACTTATAAATATAATACACACACACACACACACACACTTTTTCAATTCAAGAATAAAAGGACAATTAAAAAATAGTGGATTCAAATAGATGTTCCTCCAAATAGGACCAATAAATATACAGAAAGCTGCTCCACATGATTAGTCACAAGGGAAATGCAAATTAAAACCATAGTGAAATACCATTTCACACCCACTAGAATGGCTGTAATCAAAAAGACAATAACAAGTGCTGGAGAGGATGTGGAGAAAATGGTACCTTTATATGTTGCTGGTAGGAATGTAAAATGGTGCAGTAACTGTGGAAAAGTTTGGCAGTTTCTCAAATGCTAAACACAAGAGTTACCTAATAATGACCCCTCAATTCCACTCGTAGGTATAAACCGAAGACAGTTGAAAACATTTGTTCACACAAAAATCTATACACACGTGTTCACAGCAGCATTATTCATAATAGCCCCAAAGTGGAAACCACAATGTCTGTAAGCTGTTGAATGGAGAAACAAAATGTGTATCCTGTATACAATGGAATATTTAGCCACAAAAAAGAATGAAATGCACATGCTACAACATGGATAAACCTTGAAAACATGCTAAGTGAAAGAAGACTGATTCAAAGGCCAGCTGGCATACAGATCTTCCTTGATTTATGATGGGGTTATGTTGTGATAAAACCATCATACGTTGAAAATACCGTTAAGTCAAAAATGCATTCAATACACCCAACCTACCAAACATCATAGCTTAGCCTAGCACACCTTCAATGTGCTTAGCCTACATTAGCCTACAGTTGGGCAAAATCATTTAACACAAGGCCTATTTTATAATAAAGCATTGAATATCTTATGTAATTTGTTGAATACCGAAAGAAAAACAGAATGGTTCATAATGGTTGTACATATGTTGGTTTTTTACCCTTGTGATCACATGGCTGCCTGGGAGTTGTGGCTCACTGCCGCTGGTGAGCATTATGAGTAGATTGTATGGCGTGTCCTAGCAAGGAGAAGATCAAATTAAAGTTTGAAGTACGTTTCAACTGAATGCCTGTTGCTTTCATACCATCATAAAGTTGAAAAATGTAAGTCAAGGACCATCTATAATTGTCAGGAGCTGGGGGGAACAGAGGATTGGGGAGTGACTGCTGATGTATATGGGGTTTCTTTTTGGGGTGATGTAAAGGTTCTTGAATTACATAAAGGTAATGGTTACAAAACTTAGTGACTACACTATCTCTTTAAAAGAGTGAATTTCATGATAGGTAAATTATATCTCAGTATTAAAAGAGAAGGAGAGAGAGAGAGCGAACAAATGCAAGAGACCCTGCAATACTGGTATTCCTTTCTCTCCCAGTGCCTTGTGCCTCGTTCTTTTTACTCATCTACCATACTGGTTGGGTCCCTGTAGGCACTATGTTTGAGAAGTGTGTCGAAAGACTTATACACAAATATTTACAGCAGCATTATTCATAATAGCTAAAAGGCAGAAACAAATGTTCATCAGCTGATGAATGGATAAAGAAAATGTGGTATTTCCTCGAATGGAGTAATACTTGGCTATAAAAAGGAATGGATGAACCTTGAAAACACTATGTTAGGTGAAAGAAGCCAGATACAAAAGGCAACATATATGACTGTGTTCATATGAAATCTCCAGAATAGGCAAATTCATAGAAAACTTAAGAAAATTTGTTTCCAGGGGCTGTCAGGAGAGGAAAATGAGGAGTGAATGCTAATGAATGTGAGGTAGGTTTCTTTTTTGGGTTTCTTAGGAATGATGAAAATGTAGAATTAGATACCGGTGATCTATGCAGAATTCTGTTAACATACTAAAAATCATGGAATTATACACTTTAAAATATTATACGTTATGGTATTGTGTCCCAACAAAGCTGTGATTAAGAAAAAGTGAACTAGAGAGTAATGATTAATAAAAAGAAAATACAACATATCATTCCATATTTATTTAAAAAGCAAATATGAATATATTATGCTAGAAAACCCTTTGTTCTATAACAAAATGTAAATAGTGTTTCTGGGTAATAGAATTATAAATGTTTTTACTTTTCCATATTCTTTTCTATAGTTTTAATAATATTTTGTAGTATGTATTAGCCTGTATAATAAAATGAAACAGAAAAGATGGAGATGAATAAATTTGGTGATTAGGGGCTTGTGATCTTTCAGAAGTATGGCCCCATAGAATGATGAATATGCACCTTATGAAGGAGGTACTGAAGGTATTGAAAGAGGGAATTGGTGATCATAGGAGGCACCATGTGTAATTCATGTATTCAAGAAGTTTGGCAGTGAATTTGAGAAAGGGAAGTAGACAGCTTGAGAGGTCAGCATGTGTGTGGGAGAGACCGAATATTATAATAAATATTTTGCATTTATGAGTATTTTATTATTTACATATTATTTGAGCTTCACTGTGTTCCAAGTAGAGAAGTTAGGGCAGTCCTGTTTTGTAGATGAGTAAACTGATACACAGCAGGGTACGTGGCTTGACCAAGGTCATATGGGTGGTCAGTACTGGAACTCGGGTCTTTCACTCCAAAGCCAGTGCTTTTCCTGCTGTGATCAGGCTGCATCCTAGGAATTACAGAATTACTGAAGGGTGCAAGAATAGGGCTTAAGGTATTGCAAGAGTGGAAGGAGAACTGGATGAGGGGAACAGAATGGGGAGCTCCAGTTGGAAAGGAGGATGGACAGTCTTTCTGTGATAGAAGTGTGTGGGGATGGCCATTTGAAAATATAAGAAAAGTTGATTTTGTGCCAGTGCTTTTGAGCAGGATTCTAAGGTTTGTTAGAACAAGGAGGTGAAACAGACCTCAGAGTAGTAATTTTGTTGGTTAATAGCCATGTGGATATTTATTTAATGATAACAATAGTAATGCTTTTGTGGTCATTGCAGAAATGCATTCTGTTTTCTTTCGTGCAGATCTACTCTTACATACAGCCGAATTGGAGGACGTGTCAAGACACTTACATTCTGCCAGGGGTCCCACTACTTAGCCATTGCATCTGATAACGGTGCCGTCCAGCTTCTTGCGATTGAAGCTTCTAAGCTGCCCAAGTCTCCTAAGATTCAGCCTCTGCAAAGCAGGTATCTATCTTTTGTGTTTTTTAAACTGCATTTAGCACACTAGGGTAATTTAATCCTACCTCGCCAGTGTAGTTTGGATCAACTGAGGGCCTATTAGATTGTACTTCTTTTTTTAGCACATAAAATAAATAAAACTGTGTTTTCAGCTCAAATTTGTCACATGCAGTTAGTTTCAGAAAGCTATGTCTGCATATCTTTCCTCCAAAAGGTCAGAAGGGTGACTTTGAACTTGCAGCTCATCCCAGTCTGGAATCTGTTTGAATAACCTAATTATCAGTTGCATCTTCTGTCTCAGCTGTGAAAAGCACAACTCTGGCTTGCTGATTTTGAGAATGTGAATGTTCTTCATTAAAGAAAACTCAAAATGTCAGCATTTTGTCACTTGGCATTAAAACGTCTGAAGTTGATGGGAACATGGAGTGCTGCTTTTAGTCAAATGATTTGCTTATCATTGTAAAACAGAATACTGGCTGGTTTTATTTAAGAATTTCCTTCACTTCTTACAAATTGTGGTTACCCACAGATTTTAAACACAGGGTAAGACATTTAAAGATAAAGCAGAACAAGTTTTCAATTGACCAGTATGTGCTACACACCGAGGATTCCAAATACAAATAAGGTATGTTAAGCTCTCTAAGACACTACAGTCTAAGGGATGAAGCAGACCAGTTAACAGATGATTTCAGTTGCAGTGTGATAATGTGCCCATGTTACAGGGACAGGGGTAACCAGCTTGCAGGGGATAGGGAAGAAGGCCTGGAGGAGGGGAGACCAGATGTGAGTTAGCTAGCCAAAGCAGGGTGGTCGAGAAGGGCATGGCAGGCAGAGGGGGTAGATCCCACAGGAGGAAAGCTGAATGAGTGGATTTGTATACTTTCGTGGATTATAGGACACGGCGGTTGGGGTAGCTAAGGAAGGAAAGGATGCTGTATGTTGGATCATCTAGGATTATATTGTTTATATTATTTAATTGCTTGTTTGTAATTTTGTTTTGCCTTTACAATTAAAAATATGCGTTATGTTTAACACATTCACTGAACAGATTTGGGCAGCTTTTGTTTAGGACATATTATATATTGTTTTTAACTAAAGAATACCTGCTGGTTTTCTTTACAGTTGTTTCAGCAGAGGATGATTGTAGAACAGTATAACTGTTGAGTTCCGTGGAACTTAACCAACAGCTGTTGGCAGATTGGACACACACATAGACGTGCACATTCCTCCCATGGGTACCTCATAGCTGATAGCACTTTGTACTGTGAATGTTACTGTCTTTACCCTAAGCAAACATGACTTTGTAGATTGCGAGATTGTGCCAGCACAGTTTTTCACTCTAGATTTCACTCTATCTGATAGCAGTTGCTCCAAAGAAACCTTGCCTGAGTCTTTTTTAAGTTCGCTTCATTCGGTCGGATCAACTGTTGTAATGCCTCTTTTTTTTTTTTTTAATTTTATTATGTTATGTTAGTCACCATACAATACATCATTGGTTTTTGATGTGATGATCCATGATCCATTGTTTTCGTATAACACCCAGTGCTCCGTGCAGTACGTGCCCTCCTTAATACCCATCACCGGGCTAAGCCACCACTCACCCCCCTCCCCTCTAAAACCCTGTTTGTTTCTCAGAGTCCATAGTCTCTCATGGGTCATCTCTCCCTCCGATTCCCAACCCCCTTCATTTTTCCCTTTCTTCTCCTAATGTCCTCCATGCTATTCCTTATGTTCCACAAATAAGTGAAACCATATGATAATTGACTTTCTCTGCTTGACTTATTTCCCTGAGCATAATCTCCTCCAGTCCCATCCATGTTGATGTAAAATTTGGGTATTCATCCTTTCTGATGGCTGAGTAATATTCCATTGCATATATGGACCACATCTTCTTTATCCATTCATCTGTTGAAGGGCATCTCGCCTCTTTCCACAGTTTGGCTATTGCGGACATTGCTGCTATGAACATTGGGGTGCATGTGGCCCTTCTTTTCACTACATCTGTGTCTTTGGGGTAAATACCCAGGAGTGCAATTGCTGGGTCATAGGGTAGCTCTATTTTTAAATTTTTGAGGAACCTCCACACTGTTTTCCAAAGTGGCTGTACCAGCTTGCATTCCCACCAACAGTGTAAGAGGGTTCCCCTTTCTCCACAACCTCTCCAACATTTGTTGTTTCTTTCCCTGTCCATTTTTGCCATTCTAACTGGTATAAGGTGGTATCTCAGTGTGGCTTTGATTTGAATTTCCCTGATGGCTAATGATGATGAACATTTTTTCATGTCTCTGTTAGCCATTTGTATGTCTTCTTCAGAGAAGTGTCTTTTCATATCTTCTGCCCACTTTTTGACTTGATTATTTGTTTTTTGGGTGTTGAGTTTGAGAAGTTCTTTATAGATCTTGGATACCAGCCCTTTATCTGTAGTGTCATTTGCAAATATCTTCTCCCATTCTGTGGGTTGCCTCTTTGTTTTGTTGACTGTTTCCTTTGCTGTGCAGAAGCTTTTGATCTTGATGAAGTCCCAAAAGTTCATTTTTGCTTTTGTTTCACTAGCTTTTGGAGATGTATCTTGAAAGAAGTTGCTGTGGGCGATGTCAAAGAGGTTACTGCCTATGTTCTCCTCTAGGATTTGGATGGAGTCCTGTCTCTTTTTTTTTAAGATTTTATTTATTTATTTGAGAGAGAGGATGAGAGGAGAGAGAGAGCACATGAGAGGGGGGAGGGTCAGAGGGAGAAGCAGACTCCCTGCTGAGCAGGGAGCCCGATGCGGGACTCGATCCCGGGACTCCAGGATCATGACCTGAGCCGAAGGCAGTCGCTTAACCAACTGAGCCACCCAGGCGCCCTGGAGTCCTGTCTCACATTGAGGTCTTTCATCCACTTTATCTTTGTGAATGGTGTTAGAGAATGGTCGAGTTTCATTCTTTTGCATGTGGCTGTCCAATTTTCCCAGCACCATTTATTGAAGAGACTGTCTTTTTTCCATTGCATGTTTTTTCCTGCTTTGTCAAAGATTATTTGACCATAGAGTGGAGGGTCCATACCTGGGTTCTCTCTTCTGTTCTGTTGGTCTATCTGTCTGTTTTTGTGCCAGTACCATGCTGTCTTGGTGATCACTGCTTTGTAATATAGCTTGAAATCGGGCAACGTGATGCTCCCAGCTTTGTTTTCCTTTTTCAACATTTCCTTGGTGATTCGGGGTCTTTTCTGATTCCATACAAATTTTAGGATTGTTTGTTCCAGCACTTTGAAAAATGTCATTGGAATTTTGATCGGGATGACATTGAATGTATAGATTGCTCTGGGTAGCATAGACATTTTAACAATGTTTATTCTTCCAATCCATGAGCATGGAATATTTTTCCATCTTTTTGTGTCTTCTTCAATTTCTTTCATGAGTGTTTTGTAGTTCCTAGAGTATAGATCCTTTACCTCTTTGGTTAGGTTTATTCCGAGGTATCTTATGTTTTTTGGTGCTATTGTAAATGGAATCGTTTCTCTTAATTTCTCTTTCTACAGTTGCGTTGTTAGTGTATAAGAAAGCAACTGATTTCTGTGCATTGATTTTGTATCCTGCCACATTACTGAATTGCTGTATGAGTTCTAGTAATTTGTCATGCCTCTTAATAATTAGAATTTATAGCACCTTTTCACATTTTATTTGGCATTTGGACTTTTCATCGTCCCTCTAGGGGAAATACAGTCAGTATTAGAATGTTTGTAAATATAGTTGTTTATCTAAGACACAGAGGCCAGCAAACTATAGCCTGCAGTGTGGCCCATAAGCTAAGAATGATTTTTGCATTTTTAAAAGATTGTAAAAAAATGAATATGCAATAGAGATATGTGACTTGCAAAGCCTAAAATATTTACTCTCTGGCTTGTTACAGAAAATGTTTGCTGACTCTTGATCCAAGAGCTAAAACTAAAATAATGTGTGCTGCAAAAGCATGATATATACTGATCAGGGAGGCTGGCCAATATGTTTATGAATTCTTTTTAGTTTAAAAATGCCTCAGCTTGAAAAAAAAATAGGCATACCCATCATAATGGAATAGTACATAAAAAGGAATCAGTGTTATTTTATTACTTTTATTGTCAGTAATGAAAGGAATAAACTATTGATTAATGCAACAACCAATGAATCCTAAATCCTTTTTGCTAACAAAAGAAGTCAGACCTAAAAGGCGATTTATTGTATGTTTTCAACTGTGTGACATTCTGGAAAACATAAAATTGTAGGGAGGAATTGAGATCAGTGGTAGTCACAGGTTGGGGATGGAGTAGGAGTTGACTACAAAGGGCTGCACAAGATAACTTTTGGGGTGTGGACTTGTTCTGTGTGGTTCTGTGTTAGAAGATCCATGGTTGTGCATCTGTCATAACGCACAGAACTGTATACCACAAAGAGTGACTTTTACTCTAAGTTAAAAAAAAAATCAACCCAGATACAGGATGAAAGGTAGAATGCAGTCTAAAATCAGTCTACTTATTATAGTATATATATATAATATATAATTATATATGCTATATTATTATAGATGAAGCATATAGTCACATTGAAGAGTGTGGGCAATAAAGGAGCCAACCTAATACCTTTGGAACACAGTGGTTTAGTTGGACACTGCAAGGCAAATGACAGAAGGAACTGAACTCAAACACTGTGTTCTAGTTGGTGGTTTTTCACAGGAATATGGTTTATCAATTCCAAAACCACTTTAATTGTATACTAAGGTTGAACAATAGGTAAATATGTAGGTAATGAGAGCCAGGTTTCTCACTGCTGAAGAAAGAAGGAATTCATATTACAAATATGAAAAGGGAGGGGCGCCTGGGTGGCTCAGTTTTTAAGTGTCTGCCTTCGGCTCAGGTCATGATCCCAGGGTCCTGGGATCAAGCCCCGCGTCGGGCTCCCTGCTCGGCAGGAAGCCTGCTTCTCCCTCTCCCACTCCCCCTGCTTGTGTTCCCTCTCTCGCTGTGTCTCTCTCTGTCAAATAAATAAATAAAATCTTTAAAAAAAAATATATGAAAAGGGGATGGCTAGAATGAACCCTGGTGCTGGATAGATATCAGTATGGACTCAGTATCAATATGGACTCATGATACATGTATATGCATATGTATATATGTGTATGTTTGTATACATATGCACACATACACATAAAAAGATACTGAAGTACAGATAATATGTGTAGGCATCAGGTGTCGTATCTATATTTTCTTTTTTTTTTTTTTAAGATTTTATTTATTTATTTGACAGAGAGAGAGAGATGGCAAGAGCAGGAACACAAGCAGGGGGAGTGGGAGAGGGGAAGCAGGCTTCCTGCCGAGCAGGGAGCCCGACGTGGGACTCGATCCCAGGACCCTGGGATCATGACCTGAGCCGAAGGCAGGCGCTTAACGACTGAGCCACCCAGGTGCCCATTGTATCTATATTTTCTAGCTCTGGCCATTGAGAGGGACTGGAGCAGGGACAGCCCCCCCATAGCAATGAACACTTAGCACACACAGACTTTGGTTTTTAAACACCATTCTCCCAGGCATCTGGGTGGCTTAGTCGGTTGAGCATCTGACTCTTGATTTCGGCTCAGGTAATGATTCTCAGGGTCATGGGATTGAGCCTTGTGTCAGGCTCTGCGCTCAGCAGGATGCTCGATATTCTCTTCTCTCTCTCTCTAATAAATAAATAAATCTTTAAATACCATTCTCCCATAAAAGGAACCAGGGCTCCTTGGAGAACTGGTCGATTCCAGGGCTGGGCAGTGAAAATACAAGATGAGTCTTGAGTATATTGTGATGCCAGAAAGTTAGGAAGTGGTTCAAAAAAGCATATTGAAAGGGCATTGGAGCCAACCTGAGAGAGCTTTCTGTGGCCAAAGTTGGAACAACTTGAGCAACAAAACAATAATAATACTATTACAACTCAGAGAATAAAATAAATATCCATGAGTCCATACTGATATAAATAAGTAAATGAATAAGTAAAATTAATGGGGGATGAAGTGACAATTCTTCTTTATAGAAAAATTCTGATCACTAAGTATAGAAGGAATGAGGGAAATAGTGACCATTAGAACACCACACCTATGATCTATCAAAGGATCCTAAAATATGTTGACAAAACTTTAAGCAGAAACGGGATTTTTATATGGTCTCAAAAGTATTTGCCCTAAAGATTGAGTAGTTATAAATGGAAAAATAATTTTACAGTGGAAAATCTTGGTAGACACTACCTTAGCCAGATGATTAAGGTTAACATCACCACTAATATGTTCTAATTAATATCAGGTACCTCCTCATAAATGCACGGAGAAGGATTTTATTTCGTGGTCTTCCAGTAAGGCATAAACTGATTGAGAACACATGGGCAAACCCAAATGGAGGGACATTCTATAAAATAACCAGTAGTCTTGAAAAATGTCACAATCATGAAAGACAATCAAAGGCTAGGGTCAGATAGAAAGAGACGTGACAACTAAATGCTATATGGTATCTTGTTTTGGATCCTGGAACAGTAAAAGGACATGAGTGGAAAGCTAATAAAAATTAGATTATGTTCTGTATTTTACTAGTATTGTACCAAGGTTAATTTCTTAGTTTTGATAAATTTTTTATGGTTATGTAGGGTATTAACATGAGGGGAGCTACGTGAAGGATATACAAGAATTCTCTGTACTATTTTTGCAACTCTTCTGTAAGTCAAGTTATTTTAAAAAATGCCTCAGGTATCATTGGCTTGATGGGTTAGAGTTGTTATTTCTTGCCTATGGTTAGAATATAAATTCATCTTAAATAGAGGCTGGTGCTATGTTTTCAGTGACCAGAAAAATCTTTACCTTTTGCTTTGCGTATTTCTTTAGAATTCTAGACCAGAAGGACGATGGCTGTGTCGTGGATATGCATCACTTCAACTCCGGGGCACAGTCCGTTCTGGCCTATGCCACTGTGAATGGCTCTCTAGTTGGTTGGGACCTCAGGTCTTCAAGCAATGCATGGACACTAAAGCATGATCTGAAGTCAGGCCTCATCACTTCCTTTGCTGTGGACATCCACCAGTGCTGGCTCTGCATTGGTGAGCTGACTTCAAAGTCATTGACTGGGTTGCGAATGCCACTAATGTCTGGAATTGCCTTCTTGTGGAATTTTTTTCCTTTTTCTTCATTGATAATTTTCTCTCTCTCTCTCTCTTTTTTCTTTTTGGAGAGGAAGAGCACGGGGGTGGCGATGGGGGAAAGGAGAGAGAGAGGGAGAATCTCAGCCAGGCTCCACGTTCAGCTCAGAGCCCGACACAGGGCTCAGACTGACAACCCTGAGATCATGACCTGAGCCAAAACCAAGGCACCTTCCCCATCTCCTTTTTTTTTTTTTTTAAGTGATTATTATGTTACAACCACTTGCAATTTAATTTTTTTCATTTAAAAGAAAAAAAAAGATTTGAAAGATATCAGTATCCCAATGCATAAAAGTTTCCTTTTTCTCTTTGTTCTTAAATGAGCCTCTTTATAATCATTATAGTGATCAGATTTGGTGGCATTCTGTTATCCTGCCAGGGAAGCAGCAGGCTTGGTTTATGGATGAGAGCATTTGAGTTTGGGCAGACTTGGTTTCAAATTCCAGTAACCCCAGGCAAGCTGCGTAACTCCTCTGAGTGTTAGGATCCTCATCTTCAAATGGGGCTAATCCTTTCAAGGGCTGCTTTGAGGATTTAATGAGGTAAAAGCATCCATCACAGGGGCCTGGTACTGGAGAAGAGCTAACATCGGTTTATTGCCCTATTCCTTCTTGCCTCCCTTTCTTAAAGGCTGAAGGTGTATCATGTAATCTTGCTGGCTACTTTTCTGTTTTAGTTTCACATTTTACCCTCATAAGGCTTTGAACCTGCCCCTTGAGAATGTATCACATCTCACTTTTTCCCATTTGGCATACTTTCTGAAGAATTATAATCTGTTGTGTTTGAATTTTGGTTTCTAGATTCCCTAACTTACATTTATGATATTAAGTATCTGCCCTTTTATTTCTTTTTATATAGTTTATATGGAATACATTGTGTTTGCCTTTTGTGTGAATAAACTGCACGGGTACAGGAAGATGTGATGCCAGGCCTATGAGTAGGTAGAAACTCTGTGAGCAACTTAGTAAATGGCAGTGATAGCTCTCAGGTACCCTGATCAGTTTTGAGGGTGCCAAACTACCTACGGCTGTTTGAGCCATTGTCCTGCAGTGGGGCAGGATGATGGAGGGACCCTGTTGCCCTTTTGCCTTTTCACACTCCCAGTATCTCCATTAAATTGGAGACCATTTGCAACGACGTGGATGGAACTGGAGGGTGTTAGGCTGAGTGAAATAAGTCAATCAGAGAAAGACATGTATCATATGATCTCACTGATCTGAGGAATTCTTTTTTTTTTTTTTTTTAAAGATTTTATTTATTTATTTGAGACAGAGAGAATGAGAGACAGAGAGCATGAGAGGGAGGAGGGTCAGAGGGAGAAGTAGACTCCCTGCCGAGCAGGGAGCCCGATGCGGGACTCGATCCCGGGACTCCAGGATCATGACCTGAGCCGAAGGCAGTCGCTTAACCAACTGAGCCACCCAGGCGCCAGATCTGAGGAATTCTTAATCTCAGGAAACAAACTGAGGGTTGCTGGAGTGGTGGGGGTGGGAGGGATGGGGTGGCTGAGTGATAGACATTGGGGAGGGTATGTGCTATGGTGAGCGCTGTGAAGTGTGCAAGACTGTTGAATCACAGACCTGTATCTCTGAAACAAATAATGCAATATATGTTAAAGGAAAAAAAAAAAAAAGATAGCGGGAGGGGAAGGATGAAGGGGGGGGAATCGGAGGGGGAGACAAACCATGAGAGACGATGGACTCTGAAAAACAAACTGAGGGTTCTAGAGGGGAGGGGGGTGGGAGGATGGGTTACCCTGGTGATGGGTATTGAGGAGGGCACGTTCTGCATGGAGCACTGAGTGTTATGCACAAACAATGAATCATGGAACACTTCATCTAAAACTAATGATGTAATGTATGGGGATTAACATAACAAAATAAAATAAAATAAAATAAAATAAAATAAAAAATAAATTGGAGACCAGTCCCAAGAATACGCTCTGTGACTCTGTCAGGACCAGCTGTTCACTGTCAGGGTTGGCGTTACTCTTTGGGGATGGGAGGCTTCTCTGTGGGGTTTGTCATGGGCAGATGTTCAGGTACTCACTCCAGTTTCTGCTGTGATTGGCTACCCATACCTGTTTCCATAATCTTTTGGAGAAAAGGGCACATAGAAATGATTGACGGCTGATGATAGGTACAAAGCTGCTGCCACTGTGGGGTTGGTAAAGTGGTCACTGAATGCCATTAACACATCTTTGGTGATTTAAGGCATTCTGAACATTCTGACCTATCAAATGCAGTTTATATCTTCTCTAGACCGTTTGTTTTTTGTGTCTGCCTTTGGCAGTTAATACCGGTGTAATTAATGAATTTCTCACTTTCAATTTACATTTATTAGACAGTTATGTAGTAGCATTGTGATGAGCACTTTATATCTTTATTTAATAACTAGAAGTGCTGTGTGACACCAGGAGGCAGCTTCATGAGAACAAAGAGTAACATACATTGCACAAAGCTAATGCTATTTATTATTTGTATAAATGCAGCTTGATGTACTTTAATCAATGGTAATCTTTTTGATTTTTTTTTTTTTTTTTTCCCCTTTAAGGTACAAGCAGTGGTACTATGGCTTGTTGGGACATGAGGTTCCAGTTGCCAATTTCCAGTCACTGTCATCCTTCCAGGGCTCGAATCAGACGCCTTTCAATGCACCCTCTGTATCAGTCTTGGGTGATTGCAGGTAAAATGGAGGGCTGGCTTTCAGGTGTTGGGGATTTTTTTTTTGAAAGTGCATAATATCCTGCTGCCAAGACTCATATTCTTAGAGTTTTTATTTTACATGCGAACCAAATGTTTGATTTTGTTTTGTTCTGATGATGGAAGTTCCTACCACTGCTATCTCACTGTCATTTCAAATTTATTATCTTTAAAAATGATCTTATTAATTGCTACCATTACCTTCCATTTGTTTTCTTTCTCCAATATTTTTGTTAAAGCTGCCACCATCTTCTTAGAAATCTAAGTTAGAAACCTTGACTCATCCTTGTCAGTTGCCATTTCTTGTTGATGTGTTTCTGTTGCGTTTTTTGCAAGCTTTCCTTCCGATCCCTCCCCTCATTGGACATTTGGATTTTCTTGTTGGCAGGTTTTTGAAACTTACTTAATCCTTATCTGTAAAATGTGGTTAAGGGGCGCCTGGGTGGCTCAATGGTTAAGCGTCTGCCTTCGGCTCGGGTCATGATCCCAGGGTCCTGGGATGGAGCCCCACGTTGGGCTCCCTGCTCGGCAGGGAGTCTGCTTCTCCCTCTCCCACTCCCCCTGCTTGTGTTCCCTCTCTCGCTGTGTCTCTCTGTCAAATAAATAAATAAAATCTTTAAAAAAAAAAAAAAACTTTCCTAGCGGAGTTGTAAGAATTTGAGAGAAAACATTGTGAAGCACACAGTCTGGCATACATGTAGTGCTTGATAAATAGTAGCTCTTGTTATTCTTATGTCTTTTCATTGGTCGTCTTGCATGTAGACTCTTTGGTCCCTTCTCATAGACCAGCTCGTACGCTGCTGCTGTCAAAGTCTCCGTGTTGCCAAATTTGATGGCCATTACTCTGCTCGCCTCTCATTGGTCAGTTGATAGTTTCCTCTTTCTGAACTACTTTCCTTACTTGACTTCGAGGACATCACTTTCTTGCTTCTCCTATTCATTGATTTGCTGCTGATTTCCCAATTTTCTTTTAAATTGTGGCCTGCTCAACTGCCTCAGGGCTCAGTCTTTGGTCCTAAACCCTTCTCCTCCTACACTGGCTTTGCTCTATGATCTTGTCTAGTCCCATGCTTTAAATACCACATTTATTCAGTTTTATAGCTACTTAAAATCTCCCCTAAGATGTCTAATAGGCACCTTAAATTTGACATGTCCAAACCGAATACTTGGTTTCTTTACCCCGAGACAAAACCATTCTTCCCACAGTATTGTCCCAGTAAATGACAGCTCTTTTATGCACAGTGCTCAGGAAGAAGCCTGGTGGTGTCCTTGATTCTCCTCTCATCTTCCTTCTAGTCCATCAGCCAATCCTGTATGGTCCTAAAATATATTCAGAATCTGACCACTTTTTACTATTTCCATCACTGTCTCCCTTATCCAAACCACCATAATCTCTTGTCCCTATTAATACAATATGCTTTAACTCCCTGCTTTAATCCTTACTTCTTAAGACTGCTGCTCAGTACCTTCCCATTCCAAGTTACAGCCAAACTCCTTACTAATGGCCCAGAGGCTTAATGGGGTTCTGCCCCTGCTACCTCTCTGACCTTTTTTTATTGGTCAGGGTTCCAACAGGAAACCGATGGCATACTCAAGGTAGGATAATTTGAGGATTTATTTTCAAAGGAACTATTGGTGGAAGTATGGGTATAGAGGTATCATAAAAGCACAATGAAATAGGGCTGGTATTAGAAGACAGGAGGGGAGGGAATGGTGGTCACTGGAGTTTGCAGAGAAGGTGAGTAGAGAGGGCCACCTTGAGAGAAGAGGTGATTTTGACATGAGGGACACAGCCAGTCTGAGATGAGACATTCGTCTCTCCCTTTGGCCTCCTACTGTGGTTTCCATAGGCCTGTATTAGTTTCCTATGACCATTTTATTCTTAGGTGTAATAAATAACCACAAAGTTGGTAGCTTAAAATAACACACATTTATACTCTAACAGTTCTGGAGGCCAGAAGTTTGAAATGAGTTTTGCTGAGCCAAATTCACGGTGGGAGCAGGACCACATTACCCCTGCAGGGTCTAGGGGAGAATCCATTCCCTTGCCTTTTCCTGCTTCTGCAGCTGCTTGCCTTCGCTTGTGGCGCCTTCTTCCATCTTCAGAGCCACCACCATAACATCTTGCTCCATTGTCCTTTTGTCTTCTGCTGTCAAGTCTGCCTCCCCCTTCTAAGGACACTGTGATTGCATTTAGGGCTCACCTGAACAACCTAGGAAAATCCCATCTCGAGGCCCTTAATCATATCTGCAAAGTCACTATACGGTATAAGGTGACATTTATAGTCTCCGGAGATTAGGGCCTACTTATTTGGGGGGCTTTTCGTTTACCACAGGCCAAACCCATGTAGAAGCCAGAGGGCACAGCAGCCTGTTGATGTGGCCCCCGTGGATCAGCCTTGGAATGGCGAGTGGAATGTGGCCAGCCCTCCTGTGCCTTTTCCTGCCCCTCCCCCATGCTCAGGCTGCCCCAGCTACAGGGGCTTTCTGGCTTTCTCCTTGAACTAAGCACATTCCTGATTCAGGGCCTTTGCATTTTTTTGGTTTATTGTCCCCACTAGAATGTAAGTTCCATGAAACGGATTTTGCATTTTTTGCCTCATCTTCCTCAGCATCTAGGACAGGGATGAGCTCATAATAAACATTGTTGATTCAGTAAATGTTAATGAAGGAATGAAGTATTGTCACTCCTCCTGCTCAAAAATAACTAAGGGATAATGTCTTTCTCGGGCCCACAGTTTCCTTTTTCCGTAATCTTCCCCTGCCTTCATCTCCCACCCTTGCTCCCTATCACAGATGTGCTTCAGTCACACCGATTACTCATTTTCCCAAAGAACACAAAACATTCTTTCTGCCTGAAATGATTTACTTGTATGCCACCTGTATCTGCCCAGCTCTACTTGTTCTTTCAGTCCCAGTGAGAACGTCTCCATGAGGTGACCTCGCTTCTTGCCAACCGAGGGGATCTTTTCCTTGAGTTCAGGTGGAACTCTGCAGTTCTTTTTGCTCTCATTGTCTTATCCTTTATATATATATTTTCTCTACTTCTAGACTGTAGGTTTCTTGAGGGTAGAATCTGTTTAGGATTCACCTTTCTACCCCACAGTTCTCTTCACTGTGTTGTACAACAGTAAATATTTACTGGAAAATACCTTTTGCCCTCCAGTCTGGTGACAGGGTCACGATGTTATTTAAAAGTAGAGTGAGCATTTTTTGCAGGATTGGAAAAATGGAAAGCGGTACAGGCTGACTTGGATTATCTACCAAGACGTGGAAGCTCTGAGAGTAGTGCTCCGGTCTGAGTAATGGTTCTGGCCTGTTTCCCTTAGCTGTGCAGGGCAACAATGAAGTATCCATGTGGGACATGGAGACTGGCGACAGAAGATTCACTCTCTGGGCTAGCAGTGCACCGCCACTCTCTGAGTTACAGGTTTGCCTCCAGTTTTTACTCTAAAGGCCAGTTGAATTTCCCACATCCCGAGCGCTTTCAGGCATTTTACCAAACCTTGTATCTGTTAGGCTTTTGGGTTGTGTTTTAAATTAGTATTAGGTGGCTTTCCTGTTCCTCAGGCTTACTAATGTCTGGGGGGTTTGGTTGTTAGCTCCGTAAGGTTTGTGAGGTCTGTGGAGCCCCAGTAAAAATCTGGGATAATTGGAACGTGACCCTCTTACCTACACTTTTTTCAGGTTGCCACCCCGGGTGCTTCATTGGGGCAAAAGGTAGGAAAGAGGTTTTTTCTCCTTTAGTTGGAGTCCTCCCAAATAGAAAATGTTAAGAGGCTGAAGAGGTTTTGCCTCTTTATGCAGAATGATACAAAGCAAATGCATTTTAAGGTCCCAAAGAAAGTCGTCTAGAAGATATACATAAATGGTCTCTCATTTCTTCAGTTAATCAGGTGCCTGGAAAGCTGCTGCCAGTTGACTTGTTTCTAGAAATGGCGCCACTTAGGGAATACACTGGTATCTTTAATTTGATTCCTATTTCTTTCTTATTTGATTCCTATTTCTTTCTTTTTAAAGCCCTCTCCTCACAGTGTCCATGGTATCTACTGTAGTCCAGCGGATGGAAATCCCATCCTGCTAACAGCTGGCTCAGACATGAAAATAAGGTACAATATCTGATAACGGATACTTAACTGTGTAACACTTAAAAGGAGAAAGATAACATGTGGATACTCTGGTTAATACTACGGTATTATAAATGTAATGTTTAAAATCCTCCACATCTTGCAGGAATAGCTGTTAATACTTCATGTGTCCCTAATTTTATGCTATTCTACGAAAAATCTCTTTTCCTAATGCAAAAGAAAATAAGTTATGTATTGATGAATGTAAGTTAATGATCATTAGTTCCTCCCCTTCTCCAGAGATGATCAGTATTTGTTTCATCTTCCCTAGGTTTTGGGACCTGGCTTACCCAGAGAGGTCCTATGTTGTTGCAGGAAGTACTAGTTCTTCGTCTGTGTCCTACTATAGGAAAATAATTGAAGGCACTGAAGTTGTCCAGGTACAAGCAGTCTTGTTTTCTTTCAACTTCTGTAGGCACAAAAATGACTGGTAGTATTTAAGGAACATGTTTATTTTCTCTTGGCTTTTCTGTATTTTTTGAAATTCACTTTTATTAAGGTATAATAAACATATTAAAGGCACACACATAAGTACATAGTTTGAAGTAAGCACTTAATATACTTGCTCAGTCCTCACAACAATTAATAAGTACCTTTATTACTTTCCTTCTACAAATAAGAAAGTTAAGCACCGTGAAGTAACTTATCTAAGATCATCCAGGTATTAGGCAGCAGAGCTGGGATTCAGTCCTGGTTGCTTGAGTTGGGCAAAAACTTCAAGTGAGATAATGAATCTGAAAGTGCCTGGGTCTAGAAGGTGCTCAGTAAATGAATGAAAGCTTCCTTTATGATAGATTAATATTTACGTCAATATTCTGGTCATTTACACCCCTTTATTATAGGCTTTCCCTTTTTCCTTTTGAAAGGGACAAAAGGTAATACAGAAAATTTATAAACAAGCCAAGAATCTGTACATATTTATAAGTGGCTACTCGTGGAAAGCACAATATCATTTTGGACTCTTTACTCAGTTTGTGAAAGGTTGACTACTTCACAGGAAGTTTTAGCTTTAACGACAACAACCTGTCCCAGAAGCAACAATATTGAGAAGAGGTACAGTGTGGTACAGGCTTTTAACCTCTGGCTTTCTCCCTTTTTTTTCCTCCCTGACTTTTAACCATGAAACAGGAGATCCAGAATAAGCAGAAGGTAGGACCGAGTGATGACACCCCTCGGAGGGGCCCAGAATCTCTGCCTGTGGGACATCACGACATCATCACAGATGTGGCCACCTTCCAGACAACACAGGGCTTCATTGTAACTGCATCTAGAGATGGGATTGTTAAGGTGTGGAAATGAAAACCTAGTGGTTTGTATAATATGTAATAAAGTTATATGTATACTGTAACTTGAGAGCAAAGGTATTTTTAGAGGACAGAAGTGAAATTCATTTCCTTTTCAAAGTTATGTCTGTATATTACCATTTCATGATTAAACAGATCCCCTCCAGGGTGGTTAAGGAAGTTGCATTCAACTAATATACTCATGCATATCTCTGCAGGAATTGGCCAGACAACAGTATCTGGGACTTTTTATTGTATAGGTCAAAGAGGTGAGGAATTTAAATTGCTAAGACATATTTTACTTTGTATTGAAAAAGTTGGTTGTAAGCTATTACAATGTAAACACATTTTTGCTATTAAAAGTGCTATTCAAACCAGCCAATAAACTGTATTCAGGCATCTTAAGGGTTGTTTTTGGTTTTGTTGGTGTTTTAAACAGTAAACTTGAGCAGAAGAATAAACTCCTCGACAGTATTTGTTCTGAAGAAATGGACTCAGTGTCACAAAGAATCCGTGACAGAAGTAGGCCTTAGGCCCACGTTTCTGGACTCTCAGTATTTTGTTCTTTCTGCTTTATCGTGTCTTTCTTCCTGTTTTATAGTCGTCTGCCTTATTATTTAACACTAGAACTGATCTGTGTATCGGCCCTCGAAAAATGTCTCTCCTTGGTCATCATCATTTTTTATAGGCTGTACTATAAATTCTGAAACTTAGCCCATCAGCTTGCTTTTATCCAGTGTCAGTTATTAAATGCATGAAAAACAAAGAAAAGGACTAAGCTGTTAAAAACATGCCAAACATTACACTTTTGAAGACCAAAATTGGCCTTTCCCACAAAATAAACCCCTCAAGCTTATCAATTATTATTTGTACATGAACCTAATTGTCTCTTCACATTTGTCATCCATTTGCTAAAGGGTTTACGGTGTTTAAGATACTTCATTTTTAAATTAGTTACATGAGTCTGTAAACCAAAAAGTTAAGTAGATAATCTGCCTCTGGGGGAAAATAGTACTTAAATATGCAAATTTAATTTTCTGTAATTATATGATTCAGTTATGGTACATGACAGTTTGCAGTACATAGGTCTGACTTCACGATTCAGTGCACTTAGTTTTGTGTTTACCTGTCTAAACTCATCAGAAAACCCTGTCGTTCGCAGAGGCCTGAGTTAGAGGAGTCTGGACCTTGACAAGGCTAGATAGCTGGTGGAACAGTAGGATTTGCAAATTTGACATTGTCCTGTTACATTGCATCTGCTTCCCTTCGTGTCTGTTAAGACCATATATCCAGAGTTTCTAGCTACGAAGTCAGATTTTGTTCTGCAGAGGTTGGAGGTCACTTGTTTGAGACAAACCTTTGGACTGAGAAGGGCTTCAAGCCTGGAAGCTTAGCGAAGCCACATAACTGACAAAACATGCTGAGGGGAAAATGGAGTGGGCCGGTGGAGACGTAATCCCTTTCTCCCCTTATCTTCCTGCCATCCATTCTTCTTCCCACTTAAACTCCCCTTTTAGAAAAGGGGGTCATTTGGTTGAATTGTTACTGAGTATTGCAATCTAAGGCCATGTTGAGTTGCATCTTTTTTTCGACTTTTTTTTTTTAAACATGTTTGACTCATAGCTTAGTGCAGAGATAATAGGAGGCATGTCCTTTATAGTTAATTAATTTACATGTTTAAACCAGAAAGCACCACTGCTTATTTGTGTGATTCTCGGTTTAAATAGGGGTTTATTTAATTTACATTCAAATTTTTACGGCTTTTCCCTTCTAGAGAAAGAGGTAAACCATGGTAAATGCTAAAATTAGGGATTTTAAAAAAGGAACTTAACATTTACAGTATGTTTCAGACCCTTCATCTGTTAAGGATTAAAAAGACCCAAAATGGGCGCCTGGGTGGCTCAGTTGGTTAAGCGACTGCCTTCGGCTCAGGTCATGATCCTGGAGTCCCTGGATCGAGTCCCGCATCGGGCTCCCTGCTCAGCAGGGAGCCTGCTTCTCCCTCGGACCCTCCCCCCTCTCATGTGCTCTCTGTCTCTCTCATTCTCTCTGTCTCAAATAAATAAATAAAATCTTCAAAAAAAAAAAATTAAAAAAAAAAAAAAAAAAAGACCCAAAATGCTAAAATAATCTCAATTACCAAGGGCAAAAATTTTTGGTGTATTTTACTTATCAATGCAGAAAAAATAGACAAATACATTCTTAAAGTATTTCTAGCAGTAAACAGGAAGAGCTTTTGCTTAATCCAAAGTTAACCAGAAAAATCCCTTTTATTAAAATACCTCTTAAATATTGCTCAATTTCATTCACTTGAAACATAAATTTTTCCTGAACCCCTAAGAACCGCTTAGGATATGAAGAAACCTGATGTGCTGTCTTCTCCTCTGTTTCCTGAGTATGAATATGACATTTTAACTCCTTGCCCCTCTGAAGACATTGGGAGCTAACTCTATGAAGTTGCCTGAGTAAGGATGGCAGAAGTGGTTTTAAAACACAGTGGAGATGGCCTTTCTTTCCTAGCTTTTATAAAGAGAGATATAGAAAAGAAAATCACCTACTGGTCTAAGGTGCCAGTAGCCATCTGCCCCATGCATCCAAGCAGGGTCTCCCTCGCTGAAGAGAGTGATGTTCTGCCAAGGAGGGCCATTGCTACCAACTCTGGAGCCAGCTCTGGGAATTTGAGGTAAGGTCCAAACATTGTGTCTAAATTAAATAATGCTAATTTGGTCTTTAGTTGTTGAAAATATTAGCCCATCATAAGATTAAGAATTAGTTTTGTGATCTGGAGGTAGGAGGGAGCAAGCTGTCAGAATGCTCTTGGAGGCTAGGCATTTGGAATGCCTAGCTTTCCTGCTTTAACTTACTCTCATCTCTGTACATCCCTGCAACCCCAAATGGATTTGTGGATTAAAACATTAACAACTTTATCTTTTCCAAACTCAATATGCATTTAAGACTCTATTTAGATCTTGGTCAGTCCTGTTTGATACTGTTCACTATTGACTAAATAGCTACCTGATGGGTAAAAGTTAACTCAGCTTTACCCATGACCAGTTGTCTGTACTCTCCTTGTCTAAAGAATATATGGATTAGTGAAAAATAATATATATATAACAATAATGGTAAAGAATAAAAGTCCATCAAAATAGCCAGGCAGGAGGCTGTATATAATGAGGGAACTTCTAGCTCAAAAGCAATTATTTATGTTTTGGGGGAATTAACAAGTTTCTCAGTGAATTAAGGAGGAATTGGAGCAGAGAAAATTACTCTCTGCTTCTTACCTGTCCAAGCAAACAACTGCAGAAAGTGGGAGGAGACCTTCCAGCATAAGCCTATCAGAAAGCTGGACACTCCACACACAGACAGTGATGTGTTCAAATGGTATCAGGGAAAGCCAAATTATCAAAATTATGACATATAAGCATCAATTTGTAAACGTAAATTTTGGGGTTTTTCAAAACATTAACCTTTGGTTAAACAGATGAGCATTAAACAGTACTAGAGAATGAAACCTTGGTTTGCAGAAAGTGGACTGGACAGAGACCTGCAATCAAAAGAATTAGCATTGGCTCATGTATATGCTATTTAAAATTTACCTTCAGATTATATCTCCATTGGACTTCTCAGAACACTTCTTTCATTCTTCCATCTTTTAATGATAACAGTTCTTGAATGTATCAGAGTGCTGGAATTATGAGAAGTGCTCAAAGAAATGGACAAGATCGATCTTAATACCAATGAGTGCAAGGGATCAAATTGCCTGATAATCTACAACCTGTGTTTTGTCCAGCCCTCCAGAGTGGACGTCTGGATATGGGTGGATATCCAAATAAAAGTTGCCCATAGTTATGGCAGTGAATTTAGTTACTTAAATCCAGAGTCTTACCATGCTTCCTAAGGCTAAATTCTTAAAGCACTTCCTTTATCATGTTGTTTTGGAGCAGCTTTTATCACCTTTTTTCCATTTTTAAAGGTATGGAATGTGTTTCTGGTAAGATTTTGAATAGTATCATCTCTGCTGTCTCTTGCTACTCTTGAAAGATACTTTTTATCTTGAAAGAACTTTGCCTTCTGTAATGCATCTTCTTTGAAGGTAGTTTTATATGGTCCAGGAACAAAACTGTACAAGAGAAGAGAAACATCACAGAAGATAAATACCATTTAAACTTTAATAGACTATATTAATTCTGTCTTCCTAAATGTTGTCCCCATTCCTTGTTGCATCCTTCCTTCAGGGCAATTTTATTAAGACTATAAAATGAGATTTACACTGGCAGATATATCAGAAGTTGAGACTGAGACATAAGATATTTTGTCAAAATATGCAAAATCATTTCAACAACAAAGTTCCTTCTTCATAGAACATGTTCCACCCAGAATTTCATATAAGTTGGCTTCTTCTGATTATTCAGGTCAGAGGTCAAATAGTACACCTCATTAGAGACTGCTACATCTATAGTTTTCCCAGTCTACAGTCTCCTGGTTGCTCAGCACAATATGCTCATTTTTCTCATAACATATCACTGTCTGAATTTTTATTTACTTATCAACTTCTTTAAGATCTGTTCTCTATTCTACCCTCCCAGACAGAAACCCAGACAGAAAATTTCATAAGACCACGTCTGGTAATCATAGCAATCCCAGGAATCTTAGAAGAGCATATGGTAGATACTCAATAAACATTTATGAATTGTTGAACACTACATCAAAAACTAATATGTTGGCTAACTGAACATAAAGAAACCAAACACAATCATCTAATGAAAACATGAGTGAATGCCACTCCCTTCTTCACTCTCACCCATCCATTCTTCCTTCCTTCCGTCTGTCCATCTATCCATCCATCCAAATGTTGACTCACTATGGAAGGCACTGTTATGTATAGTGGGGGACACAGAAAGAACGCCCAGTCTGGCAGGCACATGAAGAGTTTGTCAACAGTAAAGGACAGCTGGGGACAGACTCTGGAAGGCCAGAATGCCAGATAATAGGTCAAGGAATCATAGAAGCCAAGTGCTGACTGAAAGTCCTAACCTAGCCAATAAAACTGTGCTGGTGGAAATGTCCTATAATCTTCATGGACCAGTATGGCAGCCACTAGCTACATCTACCTATTGAGCACTTGAAATATGGTTAGTGTGACTGAGGAACAATTTATAGTGTCATTTAATTGAAAGCTAGTGGTTACTGTATTAGCGCAGGAAGGGAGCCATTTCAGACAACCTTATTTTACAGGGAGGTGGTAGAAAGAGCTTTAAGTCCATAAGCATTCTTCTATTCAAGCTGCTCTACTTACTGGCTGAGCAGCTCCGAGCAAATCACTTAACTAGAGTGATCCTTGCATCTTCAGGTTTTAAATGGGAATAAATACCACCCATGTTGTGAGCAACATTCAAAATCCCCTAGACTAATTACCATGGTGCTCTGTTGCTTACAGATGAGGAAACAGACTGCATGTAGAGGTGAATATCAGGGACAGAACTGAGACTATAACCCAACCCTCTTAAGAGCTTGGTGTTACTTCCATTGAACTTGTTTTTTATTTGGGACACCATGGAAAACTATCAAGATAATGATTTTTTAAAAGATTTTATTTATTTGAGAGAGAGCGCGCACATGAGAGAGCACAAGCAGGGGTGGGGGAAGGGCAGGGGGAGAGGGAGAAGCAGACTCCCTGCTGAGCTGGCCGAAGGCAACCGCTTAACTGACTGAGCCACCCAGGGGCCCCAACTATCAAGATATTTAGAATAGGAAAGTGAAATGAAAAAGGTCATGCTATCAGGAACACCTGGATATGGGTGCAGAACTACAGGAAAGCAGATGGCCTGGGGCAGGTTGGACAGTTAAGAAGGTATGAGGAGCTTGGCACATAAGCTCTTTGTAAATATTTTTAGAATGAATGTGTGAGAGCCTGGTGGCATAAGAAGAGTAGGTTTATCAATACTGATAAATCTCAAACATTTGCTGAATTGTGGTCAAGGGAAGAGTCGAGAGAACTCCAACCCATTGACATCAGAAAAACAGTGCCAGTATTCACTACAATCCATTTCTTCATATTTGGATTTTTCTGCTTTTACCAGCTTTAAATCTGATCTCTCACGAAAACAAAAATATTTAGAAAATAAGTGAAAGATAAATTAATTGAAATTAGTTCACTTCTTTCTCTCACACATGACATACATGCATATTTGTGCACACACACACACTCCACATATTCCTTTTGCCTCTATAATGAGACCTAGAAGCAAAGGAGACATCAAATCAACAAAGAACCATGCCATTATATACTATACGTCTGGGCTTCTGAAACTCATATCCCAAAGTATATCTCCATTCACTTCCATCAGTGCTATCTGGAATATAGCAAGTTGATCAACAAACTTCTCCCAGTTACCAAGAAAGCTAAATTTCAGTGCAAATACAATTTCTCACACCTCCCATTTTTGCTCTATTTTTTTATTTCTAGAACTAAATATTAGGAGCTCAAATTCTCCAAAGTCATAATTGTTTATACGCATAGAACATGGCTCCACCAATCATGGAGAATGTATTTTTTTTTAACTTATTTGAGAGAGAGAGTGAGAAAGAGAGCACAAGAGGGGGTAGGTCAGAGGGAGAAGCAGACTCCCTGCCAAGCAGGGAGCCTGATGTGGAACTCGGTCCCAGGACTCCAGGATCATGACCTGAGCCGAAGGCAGTCGCTTAACCAACTGAGCTACCCAGGTGTCCTGAGAATGTATTCTTTTGAGTCTGGATCACACCATTTTCATGTCTTGGGTTCCCCTTCCCCAACTTCCCCCTTTCCATTGGATCCTTTTTATGATAAGTTATCTTTGTTATTTTCCTCCCTCTGTTAAGAAAAAGCTGCTAAACTGATAAGTATGACATTGCTATCTTTTTTCCCCCCTCAAATACTTTTATTCTCAAAAGGTTGGAACATGATAAATATCGTATCTCTGAACTTTTTTTTCACTGTTGTACACAGGAGCTTGTATTTCATAAGTATTTGGTAAGAATCATTTGATTACCCTGTTTGGGAACTGTATAGAATTTCTGTTTTTCCTTTTATTCCATATTGCTAAGCTACTTCTTTACTGATTGGTAACTCCAACAATAGGTAGTCAAGATAAAGAAACAGGAATGAAATATAGCCGATCATTTTGCATCTTGTGCCCAACTCCAGGAAAGCTTGTGGAAAGATATGGCGGCTAGACAAAATGAGGTGGGTAGGACTCTGTAGATTTCAGTTCTCAGTGACCACAGATTCCTCCATCTATGCAGATAATCAGGAGTCAACTATGCTGCATTAACTAGTTGACTGGATGCACTGGAGTAGAAAACGCAGACAAGATTGCCTCTATTTTGAGAATCCTTTTTAATAGGCATTTTGTGTGTCTAAAAAACATACTTTGGAAGGTAGAATTACAACAGATGTATTATTCATATGGCATTGGTGACTGTGCCCATTTTTTACAATTTGATTGTTCTGGCTCTGGTCTATCCGCGCTTGAAGTCTGGCACAAGAGCTTCCCTGCCTGGATGAAGCAATAAGCAGGTGGCTTTCTGTCTTTTATTGTCTCTGAGTGGAACTAAGCTCTTACAAAGAGGCTGCCCTACAATCTCACCCTTACTGGCCATCTGTCTCCTTGGTTGCTTGTGTTCAGTTCCTTTCTTTTCTATCTGATAAGAACGAGCTTCTACCTGTATTTCTCAAAATCTCACAGGGGAATGATCTAATTCTTATGCAAGTCATTCTGAGGCTTGGCAAGTCATCTTTATGGCCAGGCATCCTGCCTAGCAGGCATTCTCAGCTCCCTCAATTATGTGCTCAATTCTGCCTCACTTCTCTTGAAAGGCTCAGGCAGGGAGTTTCAGAAGCAGCTGTGTGGCTTGTTACCTTTTATTATGGTCTTCGGTCACTTAGAGAAGGCCTGGGGTGTCCTAGGCTAAGGAACCATCAGGGAGCCCACTAACAGTGGTATGGATTTCATGTCTCAATTCCTGATGTCCCAGCCATTTCCTGTCATTTCCCTGTTTTGGATACATTGGAGAAGCTGAGCCTCCAGAATAGCTGGGCAATGTGAAGAAGGGGAAGAAACATCCTGTCAAAGAGTACTGTGAATCCCCTCCACTCATATTGATCTTTAGACAAAATGTATGGTAGGAATAGTTTCCAGAAATGTCTTTTAAATTGTATAGGCTGGCTTCAGTATCTGCCTTTGGCAGTTATGGCCAGCTCCATAATATGTGGAGCCCAGTGCAAATGCAAATGGGAAGCTCCTTTCCATGCTGCCAGACACCTGCAGCAGGGGGAGCCCTGCTCTTTGAGGACCAACTGCACGGGCCTGGTATAGGCCTGAGTTCAGGAAGCATTTACTGCTGGACAGTTCCCTGCTTCCCAGCAAGGTAAGGAGATTTGAGGCAGAGGCTTCTCAGTTTCTGGAGCTGGGGCATCTGGATTGAGAGTGCCTCTCTGGCCCTGATCACCACACAGAAATGAGGACACTGCACACTAAAAGTAGGCACACACTATCCAAGGCATTTGCCTAAGTGTGATTCCCATGGGCTGGTACACATTTGATTTTACTCAGATGTGGGGTGCACATGCGTGTGTGGTAGTACAGCATGATTTTCCACTGAAACACTCTCCTAACTACAATTCTAATTCAAAAAAAAAAAAGGTAAGTAATGTTCATACATGCCAAAAATAGATATGTATATGATTAAGTTTTAAAAGAACTTTTGCCAGATTGGGATCATTCTCTGTATATTTTCGGACCACAATGCTTTGAAACTAGAACTCAATCACAAGAGGAAAGTCAGAAAGAACTCAAATACATGGAGGCTAAAGAGCATCCTACTAAAGAACGAATGGGTCAACCAGGAAATTAAAGAAGAATTAGAAAAATTCATGGAAACAAATGAAAATGAAAACACAACTGTTCAAAATCTTTGGGATGCAGCAAAGGTGGTCCTAAGAGGAAAGTATATAGCAATACAAGCCTTTCTAAAGAAATAAGAAAGGTCTCAAATACACAACCCTACACCTAAAGGAGCTGGAGAAAGAACAGCAAATAAAGCCTAAACCCAGCAGGTGAAGAGAAATAATAAAGATCAGAGCAGAAATCAATGAAATAGAAACCAAAAGAACAGTAGAACAGATCAACGAAACTAGGAGCTGGTTCTTGAAAGAATTAATGAGATTGATAAACCCCTGGCCAGACTTATCAAAAAGAAAAGAGAAATGACCCAAATAAGTGAAATCATGAATGAAAGAGGAGAGATCACAACCAACACCAAAGAAATACAAACATTTATAAGAACATATTATGAGCAACTATATGTCAGCAAATTAGATAATCTGGAAGAAATGGATGCATTCCAAGAAATGTATAAACTACCAAAACTGAACCAGGAAGAAATAGAAAACCTGAACAGACCCATAACCAGCAAGAAAATTGAAGCAGTAATCAAAAATCTCCCCAACAAACAAGAGCCCAGGGCCAGATGGCTTCCCAGGGGAATTCTACCAAACATTTAAAGAATTAATACCTATTCTTCTGAAACTGTTCCAAAAAATAGAAATGGAAGGAAAACTTCCAAACTCATTTTATGAGGCCAGCATTACCTTGATCCCAAAACTGGACAAAGACCCCACCAAAAAGAATTACAGACCAATATCCCTGATGAACATGGATGCAAAAATTCTCACCAAAATACTAGCCAATAGTACATTAAAAGGATTATTCACCACGACCAACTGGGATTTATTCCTGGGCTGCAAGGTTGGTTCAACATCCGCAAATCAGTCAATGTGATACACTACATTAATAAAAGAACAAGAACCACATTGTACTCACAATAGATGCAGAAAAAGCATTTGACAAAGCACAGCATCCTTTCTTGATTAAAACTCTTCAGAGTGTAGGGATAGAGGGTACATACCTCAATATCATAAAAGCCATCTATGAAAAACCCACAGCAAATATCATTCTCAATGGGGAAAAACTGAGAGCTTTTTCCCTAAGGTCAGGAACATGGCAGGGTATCCACTATCACCACTGCTATTCAACACAGTACTAGAAGTCCTAGCCTCAGCAATCAGACAACAAAAAGAAATAAAAGGCATCCAAATCAACAAAGAAGAAGTCAAACTCTCATTCCTTGCAGATGATATGATACTTTATGTGGAAAACCCAAAAGACTCCACCCCAAAACTGCTAGAACTCATACAAGAATTCAGCAGTGTCAGGATATAAAATCAATGCACAGAAATCAGTTGCATTTCTATACACCAACAACAAAACAGAAGAAAGAGAAATTAAGGAGTCGATCCCATTTATAACTGCACCCCAAACCATAAGATACCTCGGAATAAATCTAACTAAAGAGGCAAAAATCTGTACGCAGAAAACTGTAGAATACTCATGAAAGAAATTGAGGAAGACACAAAGAAATGGAAAAACATTCCATGCTCATGGATTGGAAGAACAAAGATTGTGAAAATGTCAATGCTACCTAGAGCAATCTACACATTTAGTGCAATCCCTATCAAAATACCATCCACTTTTTTCAAAGAAATGGAACAAATAATCCTAAAATTTGTATGGAACCAGAAAAGACCCCAAAAAGCCAGAGGAATGTTGAAAAAGAAAAGCAAAGCTGGTGGCATCACAATTCCAGACTTCAAGCTCTATTACAAAGCTGTCTTTATCAAGACAGTATGGTACTGGCACGGAAACAGACACATAGATCAATGGAACAGAACAGAGAGCCCAGAAATGGACCCTCAACTCTATGGTCAACTAATCTTTGACAAAGCAGGAAAGAATGGCCAAGAGAAAAAAGACAGTCTCTTCAACAAATGGTGTTGGGAAAATTGGACAGCCACATGCAGAAGAATGAAGCTGGACCATTTCCTTACACCACACACAACAATTGACTCAAAATGGATGAAAGACCTAAATGTGAGACAGGAGTCCATCAAAATCCTAGAGGAGAACACAGGCAGCAACCTCTTTGACCTCAGCCGCAGCAACTTCTTCCTGGAAACATCACCAAAGGCAAGGGAAGCAAGGGCAAAAATGAGCTATTGGGACTTCATCAAGATAAAAAGCTTTTGCACAGCAAAAGAAACAGTCAACAAAACCAAAAGACAACCGACAGAATGGGAGAAGATACTTGCAAATGACATATCAGATAAAGGGCTAGTATCCACAATCTATAAAGAACTTATCAAACTCAACACCCAAGGAACAAATAATCCAATCAAGAAATGGGCAGAAGCCATGAACAGATACTTCTGCAAAGAAGACATCCAAATGGTCAACAGACACATGAAAAAGTGCTCAACATCACTCGGCATCAGGGAAATCCAAATCAAAACATCAATGAGATATGACCTCACAGCAGTCAGAATGGCTAAAATTAACAAGTCAAAGAAGAAGAAGGTAGCGGAAGGGGAAGAATGAAGCGGGGGAAATCGGAGGGGTAGACGAACCATGAGAGACGATGGACTCTGAAAAACAAACAGGGTTCTAGAGGGGAGGGGGGTGGGAGGATGGGTTAGCCTGGTGGTGGGTATTGAGGAGGGCACATTCTGCATGGAGCACTGGGTGTTATGCACAAACAATGAATCATGGAACACTTCATCTAAAACTAATGATGTAATGTATGGGGATTAACATAAGAATAAAAAAAAATTAAAAAAAAAAAGTCAGGAAATGACAGATGTTGGCAAGGATGCAGAGAAAGGGGAACCCTCCTATACTGTTGGTGGGAGTGCAAGCTGGTGCAGCCACTCTGGAAAACAGTATGGAGGTTCCTCAAAAAGTTGAAAATAGAGCTGCCCTATGACCCAGGAATTGCACTACTGGGTATTTACCCCAAAGATACAAATGTAGTGATCTGAAGGGGTACATGCACCCCAGTGTTTATAGCAGCAATGTCCACAATAGCCAAACTATGGAAAGAGCCAAGATGTCCATCAACAGATGAATGGATAAAGAAGATGTGGTGTGTGTATATATATATATAGTGGAATATTATGCAGCCATCAAAAAAACCCGAAATCTTGCCATTTGCAACAACGTGGATGGAACTAGAGGGTATTATGCTAAGCGAAATAAGTCAGTCAGAGAAAGACAAGTATCATATGATCTCACTGATATGGGGAATTCTTAATCTCAGGAAACAAACAGGGTTGCTGGAGTGGTGGAGGGTGGGAGGGATGGGGTGGCTGGGTGATGGACATTGGGGAGGGTATGTGCTATGGTGAGTGTTGCGAATTGTGTATGACTGATGAATCACAGACCTGTACCTCTGAAATAATACATTATATGTTACAAAAAAAAAAAAAAGATAGTAGGAAGCGGGGGAAATCAGAGGGGGAGACGAACCATGAGAGACTATGGACTCTGAGAAACAAACTGAGGGTTTTAGAGGGCAGAGGGGTGAGGGGATAGGTTAGCCTGGTGATGGGTATTAAGGAGGGCACATATTGAATGGAGCACTGGGTGTTATATGCAAACAATGAATCATGGAACACTACATCAAAAACTAAAGAGGTAATGAATGGTGACTAACATAATAAAATAAAATTTAAAAAAATAAAAACTTTGCCTTTATTGATACTCTTAAAAATATTGTAATTAAAAAATATTAAGTTCTACTTTGATTCCTTTCTTTGGGTATATATATATATATATATATATTTTTCTTCTTCTATAATATCTCAAGAGTGATATTTAGCTCATTAGCTTTTAGAGTTATTAAATTTTCCCTAACACAAGAATTAAGACTATAAACTTTCCTAAATTATGACTTCTGACATATCCCATAAATTTTGACATATAACATCTTGATTATTATACAATTCTAAGTATTTTAAAGTTTTCATTATAATTTTTTACCTTATTTAGGAATGTGATTTTAATTTAAAAATGTATGGATTTTTAAAATGTTATTAATTTCTAACTTAATTGAATTCCGATCAATTTGGATTGTATGACACTAGTTCTTAGAGCTTTGTTGACACCTGCTTGATAAGTTAAAAACTGCTCAACGAACACCTGGTGAACTCTCCATCTTGATTCAACTAGTTGTTAATGTTACATGTGCTCTTCAGAAGAATGTCTCATTTTTCTATGCAGGGTTCTAAATGAACCTATTAAATCAAGTTTGTTATTTATGATGAAATCTTTAATATCTTTACTCATTTTTGTCTGCCTGATTATTCAAACTGGTGTACCGAAATCTCCAACTCTAATGATAGTTCGACGGCAATTTCTCCTTGTAGTTTTTCAATTTCTACTTTGTATATTTTAAGATTATTTTATTACCCTCTTAGAAATTTAGAATTGTTATATCTTCTTCATGAATTGAACACTTTGTCATCATGTAGTGGCTTTTTATCCCCATAATACTGTTTTGTTAAAGAGAATATGTTACCTGATATTAATGTTATATTCTAGCTTTATTGTTCTGGTTACTGGTAGGTTTGTATATATCATCTTCTGCATATAGCAGTATATATTATGTTTCCAGATTTTTTTTTAATTTGCCTGGTATATTTTTTCATAATTTTACTTCCAACTTTTCCATGTCCTTATATTGTGGCTGTGTCTCTATAATTGAAAGCAAGTTATAGCTGGATTTTATTTTGTTTCTTAAGTCCATCTATCTCTATAACTGGCATGTTTAGTTGATATTTATTATGACTCCTGATATATTTAAATGGAATTGATTCTGCTGTTTTACTTTGTGCCTTCTACTTGTCCTCCCCCCCCCTTGCCTTTTTATTTAAAAAAATATTTATGTTCTTGTTTTTATTGCATTTTCCCGCACTACAGTTTTGGTAGTTAGCTACATTCCATTTTTTTTTTTCCGCAGGTACCATCACAATTCCTAATACATTTTTAAGAGAGTCTAAAGTTTTTCAGTAGCCAGCCCAAACAATTCAAGTTCCTAGAGCCCTTAACTCCATTTACCTCCCCATGACATGTATTATTATTATTGTCCCATTTTTCAGTACTACCTTTTTTACCCTTCAGGCTCAACTTCATCTTTTTAAATAAAAGATTATTTTATTGTCCAATATATTTTCTCAAGTTTAAATAATATTAATATGTATAGTCTTAGTACAATAGTTTTTTTTCTGTTAAACCACCTGGTGCCTACAAATATCTTATTTTCATACCTTTGTTAACAAGTATGGCTTTTTTGTAACCCTACAAATTAGATATTACTATTGCTTAGAAATCTAACATTTAGGTCTTCCTAAATATTGCCAAGTTTCGATCATTTATTAGTGTTGCATCTCAGCCCTTCCTTCCATAGTCATTTTTATGTTCCTTGAAGTACATACTTTCGAAGTTCCTTTAGCAAAGGTCTTTGTGGTGAACTGTTTTTTGTTTATCCTAATTATCTTTGTTATACCATTATTTTTTAAAGTTGGTTTAAGTTGATAAAAATGTTCTTCCATTACTTTAAAAGTTCTTAACAGTTTTGTGGCTTCCACTATTGCTACTAATAATCCAGCTGCCAACCTAATTGTAGTTTCTTTGTAGATAATCTTCTCTTTCTTTCAGTCTGCCCTTTTATTTGGCTTGATGTCTGCATTCCCCTACGCCACGTCTAATGGCTCTTTTTATTTATCCTCCCTGTTTTACCTTGTCTTTTCTTCATCTTTTAATTCATATCTTTGGTAAGTTCTTGAAAATGACCATCTCTTGATGTACTTGAACATTATCTCATTTATTATTTCTATTTTATCTGATTTCAAGAATTCCAATTTGATATAGATCTTTCCATTCTGTTCTGTCTCTAAACTTCTTACATTTATCTTCTCTGCATTCTGAGTGATTTCTTCAGCTTTATTCTCCAGTTCACTGTGTTTCTCTTTAGATGTGTCTATTATTCTGTTTAATTCTGTTTAATTCATCCACTGAGTTTTATTTTTTAATTCACAGAATCTTGTTAAGAACAAAACCATGAATAAATAAATACCTTTATACTTTTCACCTATTTGGTTCTCCAAATGTTACCATCTTGTTACTCTGTGTGTATACACACACACACACACATATATGCATACACACATCCATATATGCATATACACTCATATATGTGCATACACACACACACATAAAACCCCATCCTATTTCCTTTTAGGGAAACCATCTGAAAATAGATTGCAGATATTATACATGTTACTTTTAAATACTTCAATATACCTATCTCAAGAACAAAAACATTCTCTCATATGAACATGATAGTATTACTACACATAAGGAAATTCACATGAATCAATAATAACTCCTGACATATTGTTCATACTCAAATTTCCCCAGTTGTCCACCAGAAGTCATTTATATGAGCTTTTTTTCTGACCTGGGATCCAGTCAAGTTTCACACCATTACATTTGATGATTATGTCTCCTTAGTCTCTCCCATTTTAGAATACTACCCCACAACCCCTTTGCTGCTCATGACATTGAAACCTCTGACTAGGTCAGCTGTTCTGAAGAAAACCCCATATTCTGGAATTGTCTAATGGTTTCCTCATTATGAGACTTGGGTCAAACATTCCCTGCAAGAATCTTACATTCAAGGTGATGTATCTCCCCCTGCATCACCTCAGGAAGCACATAATGTCAAATCTTGGCCACAGTGGGAACTGCCAGATCTTACCATGTACATGCATATTTCCTTTCTTTGTAATTAGTAAGTTAGTAATATGTGAATGGTCTGGGAGACTGTAAAATAGCCTGTTCCCAAACAACCTGTCACCCAGTGGATTTAGCATTCCTTGATTCTTATCTGACTCCATTATTACACTGGAGATTACAAATTGGTGATTTTTAAAAAAGATTTATTTATTCACGAGAGAGAGGACGTGCATGAGCAGGAGGGGCAGAGGAAGAGGGAGAGAGATTCCCAAGTAGACTCTGCGCTGAGCACAGAGCCCAACACAGGACTCAATCTCATGACTCTGAGATCACAACCTGAGCCAAAATCAAGAGTTGGACACTTAACCAACTGCCCCACCCAGGTGCCTCACAAATTGATTTTTTAAGTCTACCATTTTCTTCTATATTTATTAGCTCCATACTTCTATAAAAAAGAACTTTTACTACCCTCCTCCCTTTTCGGATCTCTATATAGACTTGTGGATTTTAAAAATTCATTCTGTTATAATCCATTACCATTATTCTTTCTGATGTTAAACTGTCCAAAATCAGGCCAGTAGGAATCTTTTCACTCCTTTGTCCTTTTGACATGACACTGCTAGTTTTTTACTACTTCCTTGCTTTCCGGCATAATAAATCTTTGAGAGTCATATCGTACTTTCCCTGCTACAGTCTAGAATTAGCTTTTCTCTCTCCAAGAAACCCTGGTTCCTTTGAGTGGGGAATGATATTTAGAAACCACTATCTGGTCATTAATTATGCTCATTGCCACTCAAGTGTCCCATTGGTTGTTTTAGTTCCACATTTAGATTTTCCACTTTTAGAAAGTCTCTGGTTGTTTTTCAGACCAACCTCGTCATTTTTTATTATCTCTTATTCCCCCAAATTATATTTTAATATTATGTACCTGTAGATTTTGTCCAAATAGGATGGAGGAGGAGGAAGAGGGAGAAAAGGAGGAGGAAGAAATTATAGAGAATGAGGAGGAGAGAGGGGGGCACATTATTTATCAAGTTCTCTCAAGCTGAAAATACCTTCGCCACTGCCGTGGGGGCTGCTTCAGATCTGTAGAGCTCAGTCTATTGCACTTCATTTTGAAGTTTATGGGTGGATATTTGTTGATTGCACCTAGGAAGAGAAAAGTCTGTGATGAGTCTCTTACTCATAACTATTAACATTACAGCAATCTGCTCTGTATGCAAAGTATCACTTCACTGCTTTCGATATTCATCAAAGGAAGATACCAACTAAGGTGGCCTACTGAGATGAGAGCAGGTTTCTCAGGGGAGTCTCTAAAACTGGGTTTAGAAAATACATCTCGGGCGCCTGGGTGGCTCAGTCGGTTAAGCGACTGCGTTCGGCTCAGGTCATGATCCTGGAGTTCCGGGATCGAGTCCCGCATCGGGCTCCCTGCTCAGCGGGGAGTCTGCTTCTCCCTCTGACCCTCCTCCCTCTCGTGCTCTCTGTCTCTCATTCTCTCTCGCAAATAAATAAATAAAATCTTAAAAAAAAAAAAAGAAAAGAAAAGAAAATACATCTCTGCTGAATTTATAGGCAGAGCATTCAACTTATTTTTCAGTAAGATGCCTTTAGCTGCTAAAGTTGGTCAACGTTAGAGGAGATATTATGAGCTAGTCCTAAAGTCTGGTCTCTAATTGACATGAACTATTCAGAATAGTTATTTTTTATTTGCTCCTTTGCAATATCAAAATGCAAAGGGAAAGGGATATTCCCTTTGTGGTTTCTGTGTCATTAACAACAGCTAACAATAGTGCCATCTTGGGTTTAATTCATTAGTGGCTCACTTCATTTGGAAGGATATTGATTTTTTTATAATAACAAAGCATGCCCCTTCCCACAAAATTTAAACATTTAAAAGCCATTTTTGATGGGAAACTTCAAAAAATGTACCATTTATTTCCTTGAAGCATTAAATTGAACAGACTTGGTAAACACAATTAAATCTCTTCCTTAGTGATCAGGGTCATTAAATAGCAAGTTCGTCCTGGGTTGTGATACAGCACCGTCTCTAAAGCTGCTGTTGCAGAATGGACTGTGTGATTCTAGACTGAATGGCCCTAGACCGTGATGTTGTGCATTTTATTTCTTATCTGTCCTAGTTCAAAGCATCAGGTTGTTTGTCAGTTTTGTTTCTCTTAGAAAATGTGTTATTTCGGATGTGGACTGTGCTCGATGGCCACCTCGATCACAGCATGGTGTTAAATAAGAAATCAGAGAGGGAGCTGCACTAGAATCCCCAGGAGGGCAGGGATGGTGTCTGTTTGGTCACTCCTTGGTACCTCCACAACCTGGGGCGCCTGGGTGGCTCTGTTGGTTAAGCATCTGACTTAGTTTTGGCTCAGGTCATGATCTCAGGGTCCTGAGACTATGCCCTGTGTTGGACCCTGGGCTCAGCGCAAGGTTTGCTTGAGATTCTTTCCCCCCCCACCCCGGCTCCTCCCCCATAGCTTGTGCTAAAATAAATAAATGTTTTTTTAAAAAAGATAGCCCCACACCCACACTGTGAGTGGTTCACAGTAGGTACCTGATACATATGCGTTGATGTTGAATGAGCATGAGTCTGTGGGCTTGCTATATGATTATGTTAAAGCCTTTTTCAACTTCTACTTTTACAATTGTGTTTCAAAGATGGGAGATTTCTAGATCCTTAAGTTCTAGAAAAGTAGTGTATAATTGTGTCACAGTTACAGTTTTCTGAAAGCACTATATCTCTCTCACCTATACCAAGTAATTCTTAAAACATCTCTTTTCCTTTCCTTGGGTGGTAATGGGGTGTCATTTTTATCTGTTCATATGATTTGACTAATTACCATGAAACATCATGAAGAATTTTGGGGGACTGAGGAAGGAAATTCCATCTTAAATGTTCTTTCAATTTTTTTTTGCCTCACAAGCAGTGTTTCTTTACAAGTTTCTCAGTCTTTCAAAGTGTTCTTTTGTTTTACCCTTACAAATGCCTTGTAATTACTTCTTTTCGGAATGATTCTTGGCCCCCTTTTTTTGCCCTTCTTTTTTCTAGCTCCTCTTTCTGATTTCCTATTCCAAAACACATCCACATAAATTTCATTCTAGGAGCTTGTTGCTCCAGTGTTTCTCAAACCATAACGTGCATGTGAATCACCTGGCAATTTGATAAAAATGCAGTTTCTGGTTCAGAATGTCTGGAGTAGGGCATGAAATTCTGCAATTTTCACGAGCTTCCAGGTAATGCTGATGATGTAGGTCCTAGACTCACATTTGGAGAAGCACAGGACTAGGGGACATGACATTAGTACCATCAACAATTTCCCAAGGCTCCTTAGACCTCACCTATAGGGATTAGTCCATCTTTGCAACCTTAACTGGTCTCACTGTGTAATGTCAGTGACAAGTTTGAGACTCTATCAGAATCTCCTGTAAGCTACACTGGGTGTCCTTCAGCCTGTGTATTCACTTTTCTTTATCTGGACTCTAAGGGCTCATTCACCATGAGAATGTTCAGAAATCTGACGATTTTTCAACCTCCAGAGTCATAGTAGGACATGGCTTCTTTTTACCCATTCCATTGCATACAAAGTGAATTGCATACTTTCAAGGCAAAATTACTCCAAGAAATACAGCCCATGTTTCTTTTTTATGAGTACCAGTTACACTAATTGCTGGCATCATAAAAAGTCATCAACAAGGCTGAGAAAGTTTTGCAAGGATGTATCTTTCATTCTTACAGGTAAAATGTTATCCCCTAATACCTCAAACTCTGCCTTTGGAACTTGTAAAAAAGCAAAGCTGAGAATTGTTGAATTTTTCTTTGGCTCTCTCTTTTGGTGTGTTAACTGATGAAGCTTTCCATTGGAGGGCAGTGTGTTAATGTTACATGGCAAGGATTTCTACTTTATAGCTAAGATCCAGGTGGTGACTTTACACCCCCAGACTATATTGCTCTATGCAGACAGATGTGTGAGCAGCTGCTTGTTATGATTGCTTCTCCATAGGAACCAGAGGCATAAAAAATTTGAGCCAGAAAATTAAATGCTAGGAATCAGAGGTTTCCTCTCTCCACCATTACAAATTTTCCTTTCTGACCCTGCAGTGCCCTTGAAGACAGACATTTCCAAGAATCCATGTCAGTTCATCAACCCTTCTTTTGGGAATACCAAATAATACTCTTAATGTGTAAGAAAGAACAGATTTTATGACTTACGCCTGATTGAGTTTACAAAGGATTTCACAAACTTCACACTGTATCTGTGGTCAGGTTTATGAATTCGGCCAAGCTGGACCAAGTGGTGATCCAAAGGGTAGCTGGCTAGATCTTCTAGTTCCTTGTCATTCCAAGCAGGGCCAAGGGAAAACACAAATAGGGTATAACCTTGACATTTGGCTCTCAAGGATTCTTTCTTTAAGGTTTCCCTGTCCAAGTGACTGGTTTCCCCAGTGGATATTACAAATATGACTTTGTTTCTTCTCATATTGGGTGTATTTAAAAAGATATTGTCCAGGGTCCACTGTAAGGCATGACCAATGAAAGTGTCTCCATTTAGTTGTTGAACTGATTCTTCCAGGTGCCTCTTCATGAGGCGTTTACTATTGTAGGTGGTGAGGTTGAACTCAGTTCTAACAGGACTCTTCTGAGTGTTGGGTAGGAAGTTGGGGGGAGCATGGCTTAATAGGGCCACCCGGTCTCCAGTGACAGAGGTCTCAGGCTCTGGGCTGATCTCAAAGTGATCTAACAGTGCTCCCAAAAAGTGTCTTATGTCTTCAAATTCAGCACTTCCCACATGCCGGGAGCTGTCCAGAAGGAAAGCAGCATCCATGTAAGACTGTGCAGGGGGTGGTTTGGCTTGATTGCAAAAAGCGTCTGGCTTGCATACATCTGCAGACCAAAAGTCACACAGGGCTACTAAAACAGACTGGACAGAAAAGATAGCATCTCAAATATTCTAACATTTGGAAACTGCACAATCTTTGATATTAAAATAATTACTAAATGACTTTGATATCAACAACAAAAGATTTCCTAGTCCATAGTTTGCATCTATATTTAAAACGTACAGATTTTACACCCAGTTGGTGTCTTGAATTCCGTTCACTAAGGCATTTGACTTTTAAAAATTAGGCTGCTTTCAACAGAAGCTTAATCTTCGCTGTATTTTAAGTTTATAAAGATTGAAGTAGACAGTTTATCTCGTATAAGAGTATACCTTATCATGACATAAAAGCTAGTGATCTCTCTAGATAGACAAGATACAGGTTAAACCAATTGTCCTTATCATTATGCTCACACTGTTCTACTATGAAATGTAGTATGCTTAAAAAGAGTGGGGAAAAAAAGCAATGAATTCTTTTACTTCAATTTAAATAAAGGTTTGTAACTCAATGTCCATCTGGGTGTGGACACTAAGGACAAAGCTATAGCTCATGTTTGTCTCTCCAGTGTGCTTATTAGTTGAAAGCTCAATATGTGTTTGTTAAATACATGAATATAAATATTGCATATTAGTAAGCTTTCATAAAATATGGGGTCATTTTAATAAATATGCATATCTCATTTATCAAAAGAATATGTAGTAATAAAACAGGAGTGAATTCCACTGAATCTGACCACAATGAATATTCAGAGGAATAAAAAAAATTTGGAACTGGAAGGATCTTAGAGGTCACCTAATCTAATTTAACAGAAGAAACTGATGATAAGAGGGTAAAATCATTCTGCCAAACAATACGCAAGTGTTTCTAGAAGTTTCTACATATGAAGTCAGGGTTTATTGTGAGAGACAAGGCCATGTGGTGTGGCAGTGGGGAGGCCCCTTGGCCTAAGAGCCAGGATGCCTGGGCTCTGGTCTTACCTAAGTCACCACCGGGCCTCAATTCTGCACAGTTAGGTGGGTGGGTCAGATTCACCCAGAAAACCCTTCCTGGGCCAACCTCTGCATCTTGACATTTTCAGTAATAGTTGCTGGTTAAGGCTGAGAACACCTCTTTAAAAACTAAAGAGAAGAGAAATGGAATGACGAGCGTGTGGACAGCTGGTACTTAGATGTGTGCCTGGGGCAGGAATAAAAGCAGTCAGATGAAAGGTTGAAAACCGGAATGCAGATCTTTGGGGATGTAGCAAATTCACTTCAGTCTTGCTCATGGACTCCATAAAGATGTGGCTTTGCACAACAAGCTACATTTCCCTTACAGAAATTCAGTACAATTTTACATTCGACCATGTTTAATGGTCGAATGACAGAACAGTCACCTGTGTGCTAGGCAGTTCCTAAAATCAGAGACAGCAGGCTGCCCATTTGCTCAATTTTGTGGTGTTTTTTAATTGCAGGAAACGACAGCCAAAATATCTTCCCTTATATGCCCCAGAGACAAAACAAGGATTTAAGCCAAGAAATGGGGCCAAAATCTCTCCCCAGCCACACATGTACAACTTCTGACTGTAACATAAGTAACTGATGTGTCTGAAAGCCGTGCTGAGGCTGGGGTGGGAAGCCCCCCTCACAGCACAGTCAGCCACTGCCTTGAGTAGGAGGGCCAGGGCCTAACCAACCCTGTGCTACTGAGGGGGACAGAAAGAGGGAGGGAGGCAGAGAAGGAAGGGAGAAGGTGGGGGGGAGGGGAAGGGAGGAGAGAGTCTAATGAGTAGAGGGAAGCAGAGGGGAAGACAGAAAGAATAGAGGGGTGTCTGAAGCAATCCCACTTCTCAGAGTTACCACCTCCCTATGAGGTCACTTACATGGCAAGCATTAGCATCTCATTAATACACATGGAGAAGGAAAGGAATCAATCATTTTCTTCAAGACCAAATACCAAGTCCCAGGGAGAATAATGGGATCTCGGTTACTCATAAATGGCTGCGTTGTGAGGCCAGCCTTCTTGGGTCTCCTCTGGCTGTGCCGTCTGGGCAAATTATCTCATCTCTCTAAGCCCCATTTTTGTCATCTGTCAAGTGGAGCTAGTAATAGTTCAAATGTCTCAAGGTGATTGTAAGGGTGGGATGAGACAATGAGAAGAGTGCTTGGAACAGAATAAGCACAATAGCTTCAACATTAACTATCACCAGCACCACCACCAATGTTACATAAAGCAATTAGAACAGTGCATGGTTCATAAGAACTGCCTGGCAACTGTTAGAAATCACACCCGCTGATGACTGCAGTGGCTTCCACTGTCTTCATAATTATTGGAACACTCAAATTACCAGCATACTCACCCACAGCTGCCTCTCTAGCTAGGCCTATAGATGGTGTATAAAACACGGCAATGGACAAACCAGCATGGTCAGTCTTTCTGATGCCTTTTTGCAATAGAAAATGCATGGATTTCCACTAATTCCCACTTGTACTATAAAGCATTTCTTGGGGGGTTGTGAACGTTTGAGATTTAGAAGACACATAAATATACTTTATAGCAGGAAAACCTTGGCAATGAGATGGCTGAGTTTTTCTAATAATCGTTATTGTTTCCTGGAAGCTGCAGAAGCTTGGAGGGCCTGGAATGCAATCTCCTGCTTGGATGCCTGGGAGGAGCCCTGCTGGCTGGGGCTCTATCTGTGGACCATGCAGAATGAGGAAGTGAGGCCAGAGCCCCAGGGAAATCTTCCCAAGGCCACTAGTAACCCTGTTGCCAAGGTCCAGCCATTCCTGCCAACAGTGACTCAGTGTGCTTAACAGGCCTGATCAAATTATATTCTCTCCATGGATCTTACCATAGCAGAAAGTACACCGCTGGAGTCTCTCTAATGCTGGCGCGTAGTCGGTCCCGGATGGAGCCATTATGAGTTGGAATGTGCCAGTGTCATCAATCTGTAAGAAGCAGAAGCAAGAAAAAGAACAGCTTAGTGGGTGGGGCTGCAGGAATCCCCCAGCATTGTTCAGAGCACTGAGATCTTTTGAGTACAACACTGCTCCTTCCAAAGAAGGTCATAGGGAAGCCTAGCGCGTGTCAGGGTGGCTAAGAGCCCTGTTTGGGTTTAAGCCCTGGTGTTCCCTTTAGCTGTAGGTCAGGTTTTTTTGTCTCTGTTTCCTCATCTACAAAATGGGATAATCACACTACAACCTAACAGGAATAGAGTGGGCATTAAATGGGTTCATAATTGAAACGCACGTACTGGCACAGGGTGGGTGCTGTGTGGGTCATTAGAGACCACAAAGCACTTTCCTATTCATTATCTCAACAACCCAGTGAGTTTGTTCTTATGTGCATCATGCCCATTTTACAGATGAGGAAGCTGAAGCTCAAAGGAAGGTGAGAGGACTGATCAAAAGACAGTGGACATGGAAGCCATTGAAGGAAGAGGGTCAGAGGACACCCCCCCACACACACACACACCCCAAGTCCCAGGGAACCAAGTGAAATCACAGAATGTACTTTACAACTGTCTCTGAGTTCCCATTATGAACCAGGCATGGAAGCTAGCTTTGCAGACCCAGATCCACATCCAGGGGCTCTCCTCTGAACAACTCCCAACACCTTCCAGCTCAGTCCCATTGTTAATAACCTCTCTGGGGAGTTTGAGGCTGGAGAGCAGGGATAAAACAGGGAGGCTTCAAATAATGAAGAATAGTTAGCTTGTCAGTTAACAGATTCACAGATCTCTTGATGGCTGAGGGGAAGTTATAGGTATGGTCTTATCTAATGCCTAAGAGATGGGACAGACAACATTTCCCTACTCTTTCTCAGGAAAGTGTCCTTTGCATACTTTATCCATGAAGATAGGACTTGGGCAGCCATGTTTAACTGTGTGTTTGGGCGGGGGGGACTCCATCCCTCTGCAGAGGAGATTGCACCAGGAATGGGAATCTGAGCCAATTGGATCCATTCTCTCAGGAATTTGGAACGGGAGTCCTGAGGGCAGTGAGTCCCTCTATGTTAGTGGTAAGCACTAATGAAGCTGTAGGCTGACCATGTTCTAACTGAGGAGCAATGGGAAGGAAATGAGGGAAATGGGAAGGAGGAAAGGTGGTGGGGGCTTTCGCTAAGGCTTGTCTTTGTTTCTGCCCATCTTTTCTTCTGTGTTTGCCTTCATGAGCTGGATGGGTTAGAGGGGGAGACTCAGAGGAAATATGTGGTAACTGAAGCTTTGGGCATGATTTCTAGGCAAAATATATAGAAAAAAGAATGGTTAGTGTCTGGGAAAGGCTGAGAAGAAAGAAACAGAAAGGAGGGAAGGTGAGCATTGTTGTGGTATGAGAGAAAAAAAAAATGCTGTGATGATAGGGCAGTGGAGCTGGGACCGGGGTGGTGGTGACAAATGGGGACATTCTGCAGTGGAATACCAAGGTTTTCCAAGGTGGAATGCCAAGGTTTCCCATTAAACCCCTTTCCCATTTCAGCTGTCTCCAATCACAAGAATAATCTGTAATCCTCCCCCTCTCATGCTCTCTGTCTCCCATTCTCTCTCTCAGATAAAAAAAAAAAAAAAAAAAAGAATAATCTGTAATGTCAATATTATCCTTAATGTTTCTCTCATTTGCAATGTTAAACAGCAGAGTAAAAAGGAAAAAAAGGCTAGCTGAAAAAGAGATATCTCTTATAAGTCTATTAGAAATAGGGAGACCCAGTCTAAATTAGAATTCTTTATGGGAAGCAAGTAAAATTTCACCAGAAGTAAGAGGTAGTTGCCAAACACACTTAAAGGGGAAAACCTGGTGGCAAAACAAAGCTGAGATTGAGGTTTTTCCAGTCAAAAATGGCCTTCTGTTTCCGAAGGGATGAATAGCTCATCACTCAGTTGATACCATCATGAGAAATTCCCAAGAGGGAGGTCACAGTCCATGTGCTAAGGGAAATCAGTGCCAGTTGTCAGAACATCTGTTTCCAAATGCTGCTGCATGTGCCTGCATGGGGCCTGAATTTCACACTGGACTGCTGAACTCTCAGACGAATCAAGATTTAGAAACGCCATGATAATTATGAAACAAATAAGGGTTTTAAAATATGGCCTCCAAATAAAAATTCATTGTCACTAGATTTCTGAGTTCTGTTCCTGAAATAATAAACCACAGTTCCAGTGTAGGGAAGTACAACTGAACAGAATGGATAGAAGAAAGAAAAAGAGGACAAAAGGAGAAGTAGTAACACAATTTCCCTTCTGTAATGCCAGATATCAGTGGTGGGTTCTTATCAACTTGTATACATGCCTCTATTTTGAACCTTTCTAGACAACGCTGCTTCATTGCATCCTCTAATGGCAGCTCCGTGAGGGTGCGTCTTTTGGTTTTCCACTTTGGTGTCTCCACAGCCTAGGATAGCTCCTGGTATACACGAGGTGCTCACTAAGCATTTGCTGGATGAACGAACCTTGGCACCAATTCTGACTTCTGTATGCCTCTTTAATTCTACTCAAGAGGTGTTTGGAGCCAATGCTGCTCAGATTTTGGAGGGTCATTGTCAAGAATCTGAATCTTCATTGGTGCTCTTTTGAGGTAAAGTCCTTCAAGAAAGGAGCAAAGAGCTTCTAGCTGATTTGACTAGGAACTCTGACAGACTGTTAACACTCAAAACATTTTAAAACAAACCAACAAAATATGTTTTCTCAAGTTATAGGCTATGCACAGACCTTTGAGTGGGTGGTGAAACTGTGTTTAAGTTTATATCACAAGTACTATCAATTATTTGCATTAGGATATTGTCTCGTTTTGTGACTAAATAAAGCCAAGGGACAATGGGGCTGTCAATACACAGAAGGATTTATGAGTCTGTGTGTAACCATATCTACTCACAGAATTTTTGAGCTGCTGTGTTTCATAGCAGCTTCATTTATTTGTACGGGAGGGCCCAGCCTTTTCTAACTGATGTGCATTTCCCTTTCTGAGCCTGGTTTATCAACCTGTCCATTTGCATGTTCAATGACACTAATAGCAGCATCAGCTCCTTTACAACAACATTTTTGTTAAATAGATTTTAGTTCATCATCAAGCAGATAAATAATAGCAATAGCAATTAGAGCAAAAACTATCATTCTTGAATATTTACTATGCATTAGGCACTGAGGCATGGTGTCCCATCATTTCATCTACACAACAGCTCCAGGAAACAGGCACTGCTCTCCATACTTTATAGATTAATACTCTATTTCAATTCTGTTGTGCTTATTTGACACCTTCATAGAAAATTATGGAGGTGGAAAGGGCCTCAAAAGACACCTGCAGATTGAAAAGTGAAAGGATAAAGAAACATTTATCATGCAAATGGATGTGAAAAGAAAGCTGGGGTAACAATACGTGTATCAGACAAAATAGACTTTAAAACAAAAATGGTAACAAAAGACAAAGGACATGAACAAGCAGATATAACAATTACAAATATTTATGCATCCAACATGGGAGCACCTAAATACTTAAAGCAGTTAATAACACAAAGGAAGTAATCAATAATAATGCAGTAATAATAAGAGACTTTAACACCCCACTTACATCAATGAACAGATCATCCAAACAGAAAAATCAAGGAAATGGTGGCTTTGAATGACACATTGGACTAGATGAATTTAACAGATATATTCAGAACATTCCATCCTAAAACAGCAGAATACACATTCTTCTGAACAGATTCAGAACAGATAACATATTAGGCCACAAAACAAGTCTCAAGAAATTAAAAAAGATCGAAGTCAAACCATGCATTTTTTTCCTGATCAAAATGCTATGACACTAGAAATCAGTCACAAGAAAAAAAAATCTAGAAAGAGCATAAATACACGGAGGTTAAACAACATGCTACTAAACAATGAATGGGTCAACCAAGAAATCAAAGAGGAAATGGAAAAATACATGGAGACAAATGAAAATGAAAACACAATAATCCAAATCTTTGGGATGCAGCAAAAGCAGTTCTAGGAAGGAATTTTATAGCAATACAGGCCTACCTTAAGAAGCAAGAAAAATCTCGAACAACCTAATATTACACCAAAAGGAGGTAGAAAAGGAAAAACAAAACCCAAAACCAGTAGAAGGAAGGCAATAATAAAGATTAGAGCATAAATAGATGAAATAGAAACTAAAAAACACAATAGAACGGATCAATGACACCAAGAACTGGTTCTTTGAAAAAGACAAAAAAAAAAAAAATTGATAAGCCAGATTCATCAAAACAGAGAGGACTCAAATAAACAAAATCAGAAATGAAAGAGGAGAAATAACAACTGACAGCACAAAGAATTATAAGAGAATATTATGAAAAATTATATGGCAACAAATGCGACAGCCTAGAAGAAATGGATAAATTCATAGGAACATATAACCTCCCAAAACTGAAGCAGGAAGAAATAGAAAATTTGAACAGACCTATTACCAGTAATGAAATTAAACCAGTAATAAAAAATACTCTCAACAAACTCCAGGACAGATGGCTTCACAGGTGAATTTCACCAAACATTTAAAGAGTTAATACCTATTCTTCTCAAACTATTCCAAAAAATAGAGGAAGGAAAGCTTCCAAATTCATTCTGTGAGGCCAGCAATACCCTGATAACAAAACCAGATAGACACCACAAAAAAAAAAGAGAAATACAGGCCAATATCTCCAGTGAACATAGATGCAAAAATCCTTAATAAAATATTAGCAAACTGAATCCAACAATACATGAAAAAAATCATTCACCGTGATGAAGTGGGATTTATTCCTGGAAAGCAAGGGTGGTTCAATATTCACAAATCAATCAATGTTATACATGACATCAATAAGAAAAAGGATAAGAACCATGTGATAATTTCAATAGATGTGGAAAAAACATTTGACAAAGTACAATACCCATTCATGATAAAAACTCTCAACAAAGTAGGTTTAGAGAGAATATATCTCAACATAATATAGGTCATATATGAAAAACCCACAGCTAATATCATAATGCTGACAAATTGAGAACTTTCCCTAAGGTTAGGAACAAGGCAAGGATGTCCACTCTCATCACTTTTATTCAACATAGTACTCGAAGTCCTAGCCACAGCAATCAGACAAGAAAAAGTTATAAAAGGCATCCATATTGGTAAGGAAGAAGTAAAGCTGTCACTATTTGCAGATGACATAATACTACATATAGAAAACCCTACAGACTCCCCCAAAAGACTACTAGAACTGATAAATGAATTCCATTAGTTCACAAATACAAAAGTCAATGTACAGAAATATATTGTATTTCTATACACCAATAATGAAGCAACAGAGAGAGAAATTAAGAAAGCAATCCCATTTATAACCACACCAAAAAGAATAACATGCCTAGGAATAAACTTAATGTAGGAGATGAAAGACCTATATTCTGAAAACCGTAAGACATTAATGAAAGAAACTGAATATGACATAAATGGAAAGATATTCTATACTCGTGGATTGAAAGAACAAATATTGTTAAAATGTCAGTCCTACCCAAAGCAATCTACAGATTCAATGCAATCCCCATCAAAACATCAACAGCATTTTTCACAGAACCAGAACAAATAATCTTAAAATTCGTATGGAACCACAAAAGACCCCAAATAGCCAAACCAATCTTGAAAAAGAAAAACAAAGCTGGAGGTATCACAATTCCAGATTTCAAATTATACTGAAAAGCTATGATAATCAAAACAGTATGGTACTGGCACAAAAATAGACACATAGATCAATGGAACAGGATAGAAAAGCCCAGAAACAAACCCATGATTAATGGTCAATTAATCTTTGGGAAAAAGACAGACTCTTCAACAAATGGTGTTGGGAAAACTGGACAGCTACAAGCAAAAGAGTGAAACTGGACCACTTTCTTACACCATACACAAAAATGAACTCAAAATGGATCAAGGACCTAAATATGAGACCTGAAACCATAAAAATCCTAGAAGAAAGCACAGGCAATAAGTTCTCTGACACTGGTGTAGCAACTTTTTTCTAGATACATCTCCTGAGGCAAGGGGAACAAAAGCAAAAACAAACTATTGGGACTACATCAAAGTAAGAAATTAATGCACAGTGAAGGAAGCAATCAACAAAACCAAAAGTCAGCTTACTGAATGGGAGAAGATATTTGCAATTGACATATCCCAAGGGCTATGTATTCAAAATATATAAAAAACTGATATAACTCAACACCCAAAAAACCCAAATAATCCAATTAAAATGGCAGAAGACATGAACAGACATCTCTCCAAAGAAAACATCCAGATAGCCAATAGACACATGAAAAGATGCTCATCATCAGGGAAATGTAAATCAAAACTACAATGAGATATTACCTCACACTCATCAGAATTGCTAAAACCAAAACCTCAAGAAACAACAAGTATTAGCAAGGATGTGTAGAAAAAGGAACTCTCATGCTCTGTTGGTGGGAATGTGAACTGGGGCAGCCACTGTGGAAAACAGTATGGAGGTTCCTCAAAAGTTAAAAATAGAACTACCTTGGGGCATCTGGGTGGTTCTGTCAGTTAAACATCTGACTCTTGATCTCAGCTCAGGGTTGTGAGTTCAAGCTCCTCATTGGGCTCCATGCTGGACATGGAGCTTACTTTAAAAAAAAAAAAGGAACTACTCTACAATCCAGTAATCACACTACTGGGTATTTACCCAAAGAATATGAAAACACGAATTCAAAGGGATATATGTACCCCTCTGTTTACTGCAGCATTATTATAATAGCCAAATTATGGAAGCAGGCCAAGTATCCACTGATAGATGAATGGATAAAGAAGACATGGTATTATATACAACAGAATAATATTCAGCCATAAAAAGAAGGAAATCTTGCCATTTGCAACAACATGGATGGAGCTAGAGAGTATAATGCTAATTGAAGTAAGTCGGTCAGAGAAAGACAAATACCATATGATTTTACTCATATTTATAATTTAAGAAACAAAACAAACAAACCAAAAAATAAGACTCCTAACTATAGAGAACAAACTGGTGGTTACCAGAGGGGGGGAGCGTAGGGGGGTGGGTGGGAGAAATAAGTGAAGGGGAATTAAGAATACGCCAATCACAGGGTGCCTCAGTCAGCATCTGGCTCTTGGTTTCTGCTCAGGTCACAATCGCAGGGTTGGGAGATCAAGCCCCACCTCAAGCTCCATGCTCAGGATGGAGTCTGATCCAGATTCTCTCTCTCCCCCTCCTTCTGCCCCTCCCTGCACTCTAGCTCTCTCTCTCAAAATAAATAATTTTTTTTTTTTAAAGAATACACCTATCATGATGATCACTGAGTAATGTACAGAATTGTTGAATCACTATCTTATACACCTGAAACTTATATAACACTGTATTTACTTTATTGGAATTAAAGTAAAAAACTTAGTAAAAAAGAAAGTTCCCCTCACAATAAAAAATTTTTATAACTGTGTACGGTGATAATGTTAATGAGGCTTGTTGTGGTGATCTTTTCACAATATTTACAAATAATGAATCATGTTGCACACCTGAAGCTAATATTATATGTCAGTTTACCTCAAAAAAGGTCCTCTTGATCCCAGGTGGTTTATTTATATAGCCTCCCAACCAAAGAAGCTATAATAACTAAGATGTCTTTTCCTTTATAAAATGTGGATAGTTATATGATTGGTGAAGTTATAAAATCAGCCAATTGGTTTTCATTGTATAGCAACTATTGCAACTGGCCACATAAGTGACATCAATGAATGTTTACCGGCCTTCCTGATTTAGTAGCTCTATACCCAGAGGCAACTCAGAGAGTTTCTTGGAGAAGCACTAGAATAGCAAACCTGGGTTCAAGTCCTGACATTGCCACTGTTTAGCCATGTGAACCCAGGCATACCGTTTAACCTCTCCAGGCTGTTTTCTCATTGATAAAGTGGGCGAAATAATTATACCTATCCCTTACATACTACCTGTGAGAATTAAACAGGGTAATGCATACAAAGGGTTTCGCATCTTCCTGGTACACAGAAATAAATAGTGTAGTTCAATACTTTCTTACAGAGGCTTTGGAATATAGTTCCCCCCCCCCCCCAAAGTCATGTGAAAGGCTTAACCATCTTACCGCAAATGCACGCTTGATGGAGGGCACGTTGCTGAATGCGATCACGACCGGAATGATGTCAAGGGCACTGAATTCCATAGTTGCAGTGGTAATGGTCTGGGCATCGGCCGACTGACCGCTGCTGAAGAAGGTGGCGATTCTTCTTGCGTGAGCCCCTGGAAGCGTTCGCTTGAAGACATTTCTGGCGATAAACCTCATCACTTTGCCGATCTCCCTGCTTTCCGAGGACCTCTCGTAAGGAATAGCTTCAATCTCCCTGAGGAGCTGGTTCTTCTTGTAGGCGTCTGAGAAGCGGATGAGGTGCCGGGCGTGAGAGGTATAGGTGAGGATAGCGATGCGTGCGCCCACCGGGCAGCTGTTCTCCCGGACCCTGACGCCCCTCACCAGGGAAGACAGCAGCTCCTTCATGCGCTCAAATTCCTGCTTGGTGACGTCTCGAGACTGGTCCAAGGCAAACACCAATTCGGTGGGATGCACGGGGCATTCTGGTTTTCCTAAAGGAAAACCTTATGTAGCATGCTTACTTAAAAAAAAAATTTTTTTTTTTTTTAAAAAGATACATAGAGGGCGCCTGGGTGGCTCAGCTGGTTAAGCGACTGCCTTCGGCTCAGGTCATGATCCTGGAGTCCCCGGATTGAGTCCCGCATCAGGCTCCCTGCTCAGCGGGGAGTCTGCTTCTCCCTCTGACCCTCCCCACTCTCATGCTATCTCATTCTCTCTCTCAAATAAATAAATCTTTAAAAAAAAATAAAAAGAGGGCAAAGTAATTTTAAATGTTAAATATGCAAATATTTAAACAATAAGCATTAAATGCTAAAATGAGCAGTTGAAATATTAAACGTTTAAATCTTGAATGAAAATGCTCTTTTAAAAATTGAATTTGCTTTTTTACATAAAGCCCAAGAGAAAGTATCATTCAATTTGAGTTTTTATGCAATTTGTAAGTTAATGACCGAATTCCTTCTAAGTAATCAAAAGCTCATGGATATGCCCTTTTACTTACAGAAATTGGGTCACTGGTACTATGTTTATTGCTGGAACTTTATACCATTAGCTAAACTAAAACATACATGTTTTTACTTAATAAGGAAATGCAACAGGAGTTAAGGAAGGAATGGGTCCAAAAGCTCTGTTAATGACTTCAGAGACATTAAGAAGAGAATGGATGTGCAGTATATAGAACAACGCATCAGATGTGGAGAATAGGTGCTGCAGAGACGTGTTAGAGACCTGACCTGATTCTGCACTAGCCATGTGACCTTGTCCCAGCGACTTATCTTCTCTGGGCCTCATTTTGCTCATCTGTAAAATGCCAGTCCTAAGATCAGCCACTGCAAAGCCCTGTATTGAGGATTCAGTGAACCAACACAGGCAAAGCACTTAGGACAACAGGGTCTGGCACATGACAGGTGCTCAGTTAATATCAGCCATTACTATTACAATTATTATTACAGACTTTTTCATTGTGAGAACTATATCACTTAAGAGAATGAGGAAAGCTTTCAGGGATATATTTTTATTTAACAGTTAAAAAGGCAAATTTAACCTATACCTATTACATAGAGAAACTGAATTGTTAAACTTGAACGTTAAATGTTAATTGCAGATTTATTTATTGAACCCAATTCATTCATTTTAATCCCGGTACCCTGCATTTATCACAGTTGGCACCTTATTTGTCTGATTATCTGATTAATGTTTTCCTCTCCATGAAGTGTGAAGACAGGGACTGTGTCTCTCCTGATCTGCCAGATTATTACGTCCTGCCATTTATCAGGGTTCTAGTAAATGTTGACTGAATGAAGCAGCAGCAAACAAAGGACAGTTCTTTTGCAGCAGGTACAGGAAGAACAAAACTTTTATAATGGGGGAGATTCCTGGTATTGAAATGTAGGTTGGTAAAAGAAAATCTCAATGATGCACTTCTCTTGGAGGGGTGCCTCCTCTCATTCAGATGCCAGCAAGTCAGAATCAGAGATAATAAAAGCAGCTTGAGGCCTACAGCTCTTTATGAGAACTCAGAAACTCAGATTTGTTGGGGCTGGTCAAGGAGTGAGTCCTCTGCTGTGACCAGCTGTGCTTCCATCCCCGTCTTGGTGCTAGATGATTATCTCCTTCTGGTCCTGGACTCTGTGACCTAATAGGCTAATGGACCAGTAAGAATAAACATTTAACCCCAAACCAAACTGTGCTTCTCAGTGGAGACAGGACATAAGTTATTATTAGCCTCTGAGTCTAACTTAGAAGGCTGAGCAGATGTTAAAAAAAAATTGAGGTCATGTCAACTTTACAATAAAGGGTGGAAGTATGACTAAACATGAAAGTGGTTCTGCCAGCTTTTTGTTTGGGCTGTGATTTGCATATGGGAACAGCACAACAATAATGCTGCTTCAGGTGCAATTTAGAGATAAAGGGAAAAAAGACTCACAGCACTGGCTGAACTATGAAAAAATTCACGTTTTCAGGAAAAAATACCTAAAAGGTAATTCAACTTGCAAAATACATGTTCTGAAATCCAGCAAGCTGCCAGGAAACCAGAAGATTCTGAAGAACGCTGGGCTGGCTTGTGGTGGTACGTAGGAGGCCCTCCTCAAGGCACAGATGACCACACAGAGACCTCGTATGGCTCTGTGGCCATATACCGTATGCTGATGGCTACTGCTTGGCACAGAGCAGGTGATGATAAGGACAGGGAAAGAGAAGCCACTGACATGTACCTAAGGCTCAGCAGTGGCAGCCCTCGAGGCCACCACCACATTTGTCTGGAATACCACCACACCCTCCTAACTAGTCGTCTGGCCTTTAAACTTATCCTCCCCTACAGTCTACTCTTCCATAGTAGCCCAAATAAGTGTTCAAAAATCCTTCATCAGGGGCGCCTGGGTGGCTCAGTCGTTAAGCGTCTGCCTTCGGCTCAGGTCATGATCCCAGGGTCCTGGGATCGAGCCCCGCATCGGGCTCCCTGCTCGGCGGGAAGCCTGCTTCTCCCTCTCCCACTCCCCCTGCTTGTGTTCCTGCTCTTGCTGTGTCTCTCTCTGTCAAATAAATAAATAAAATCTTTAAAAAAAAAAAATCCTTCATCAGCTCATGTTCTTCCCTCAATACTTTGAATAAACTCTTTAATACCCTCTCATTCCAATTTGAATACAATCCACCCTCCCTATTTGAATCTAAAAAGTTCAGCTTGACCTGGCTTCTGCTTGCTTCATTTTTTCACAAGCCAATCTCCCCTTCCCTCACTGGACTTGCAGCAGTTCCCAGGAAATGCCTACGTCTGTCTTGTATCATGGCCATTGCACTTGCTCTTCTTTCTCCTGGCTCTTGTAAAGCTGGCTTCTTTTTATTCTTCAGTCCAAACTCTAATGTCACTGCCTCAAAGAGGAGCCCTCCATCCTAAAGCAACTCTCCCCTCCCCTAACATTATTCTGTGACAGAGCATCCTATTCTTTATCTCTTTCACAGCAACTATAGGATTCTGTATTTCTTTGACGTGTTTATCATCTGGATCCTCTGCTGGAATGGAAGCTTCTGAAGACAAGAATTATGTCCATCTTATTCAGCCCTGTTTCCCAGTGCCTAGTACATAATATGCTTTCAATAAATATTTGTTGAGTGAGTGAAGATGCAACCAGAGGGCATGGATTATGGGTTTAGACAAAAGGTATAGGGTATAAAGGTGTAAGAGGGTAACTGCTGTTACATCTAAATTCTTAACCACTAGACTACAGAGACAATAGAGAAAATGAAGGGAAGGAGACATATTATTACAAAAGACCTAATGGTAACATAAATAGTATAATGTTAGTCATTAAAATATTAATTAAAAAATCAAACTACTTGGTTGAGAAACAGCTACGAGACTCAGCTAAAGCAGAGTGATTTATTGGAGGCAGGTCTGTGCTACCAGTATGAGGCAGCAAAGACAGCTCAGATAAAATTTATATTATTTGGCAGGCAACACATTGTTTTGACTCCTCTTTCCAGATGTAGGACATTTTGGAGCTTGATTATAACTTGCTGTAAATAAAGATTACTCACCATGTCCGCCAGCTGGGGGAGAAGAACAAAGGAGATTGGGTTATTATTTGGTAGAACAAAGTTCTGTACTGTGTAGGGAAATCATGGCAGTAGAAGCTCTGCCCTGTGTGCTTTTCGTAGATGACTCAAACATTGAGGCAACAGAAAGGGTCTGGAGAAAATGCAGACGGATCCCAGCATCTTGGCAAAAACAAGACAGGATGGGAGAAGTGGGACAATATATAGCCGTAAATCAGTAGCCTGCAGCCAACTGTCAGAGGGAAAGAACCTTTGCCTGGGAAAGAACGTTACAGTGCATTGAGGTGCACTGAATTTGGAAAGGTTAAAAGGTTCTAGCCTCTCTTTATTCTAATTTTTCTCCATGTAGAGATCTATAGATATGGATTTTATATATATGCACATATATAAGTCTGTACAGATAGGTATTTGTGTGTGTGTGTAAACATTAGAGGTGGGTTTACTCTGAAGCAGATGAAGCATAAATATGCTTTAGGTCTGCACTGTCCAATATGGAAGTCACTAGCCACATGTGGCTATTTAAATTTTAATTAAAATTAAATGTATTAATTTCAGCTTCTCAGTAGCACTAACCACCTTTCAAGTACCCAAAGTCACAGGCTAGTGGCTAGCGGCTACCATATTGAACAGTGTGGTAGAACACCTCCATCGCCTCAGAAAGTTCTATTGCTTTAGACATCTCACCTTCTCATTTGCCCAGTGCAAGACCCTGAGAAGGGACTAGCCATGTGTTCACGTGATCATGTGCTTTTACAATATGCAAAAGTTGTTGGTTGTGATTTCTTTTCCTGTTCTAAACAACACTTTCTTTTGAAATAATTTTGTACCTACTTTTGGATTTATAATTTTGTATTGAGCCTCTCAAATTATAAAAGATTGGGCCTCATCACACTTGGATCTACCTTTGAGTCATTATAGTTCACATGGCTCTAATGTTAAAAAGTGAACTGTATTAAGTCAGCCCAAAGCAACCAGCCTTCATGACTTATCATATATGTTTTGATTTTTCATCATGGGTGGTTCCATTTTGGTACAAAAAGGTAGAGATGAGTCAACACTGCATTCAAAGCTTTAAAAAGTTTGTCTTTGAGACCAAGGCTCTCTATAGAAATGGGCTCTAAAAGACCTCAAAGGAATTTTTCATTCATGGTGTTTATTTGGGAAGTCATCACACATTTGTAAATAAACACTAAATAGTCAATTCTTCCCTCATATGTGGAATTCCTTTAATGGTGCTAACATATATTTTGATAGAAGACACTGCTATAGGAGTCTTAAAACAAATTCAAAAGAGCATTTGCCAAATCAAAATGCCTTTTTGCTTTAAAAATTTGGAGAAAAAATATATAAGCAAAATGAGTAATTTTATAAGCAAATCAATCATTCCAACGAAAAGTAATCAAGCATACCTTTCCAGAAAAGAATAAACAATAAACCAAAGTAAGTGCTCCCACCCATCAGGACACCTTATTATCCACAGCTAGCTTTCACACCTGGTGAATTCAATCCTGTGTTACTGTCAGGTGTTAATCATTTTTAAAAGTTCAGTGTGACTCTCCACTGATTGATTTCACCATCAGAAGAGTTCTGACCTCATACCTCAATTTTCCCTAGGTTAAAAGCACTAGATATAGTATTAATTAGTGCTTGGAACAGGTTCTAATAGACATGAAGGCAGTCAGAGAAGGAGTTAATAGTCACCAATCTATGTTGACTCAAAATATATGCAGTGACATCTCTAATGTTAAGAGATTGGCTGGTAAATTGGCTCAATTCTGAGTGCAGACTTCACTGCTCTTCTTCTACGAATGCTTTGACAAGTTGGGTGATCAATTTAAGCAGGATACTTACGGCTGTGGTCCCGTACATACTGAATGAGCTCACACATCTGCAGTTCAAAAATAAAAAAAAGAATTAACCAACCGACTGCCAGGTCTTCAAGTCTAAAAATAAATATAACGGAGTACAGAGCATTCTTTTGGAGTCAGGAGATACATACAGAAAATGAAGCCAATCCTCTGGCCCCTTTCACACCCTAGGAAACAAAAGAAATGTAGTCTCATTGCTCTGCACACACTCATCAGTAGCCAGAATGTGCATTAACCTCAGAAAGTGAAGCTTTCTAAAGTTTTTATTCTTATTAAGTTAGAGGGAAAAAAGAATACATGTAGAACGATCCTCATTGCTGAATTAAGAGTAACATTCATCTAGCAAGCTTGATGAACACAAACCTCTAAAGGCCACCTTCCTCCAGCCCCATCTGTGGACAACAAGGGTCATTCAGAATCTAAGGATGGAGCTGAATACTTAACACTGGCAAGAAGAGCTTTGAAGCAGGTTTATGGCTTAGATATAGATAAGGCTGAACCATCTATTATAACTGCCCATCCTTAAGGGACAGAGTTCCTCAACCCCATACTTTGCCTTGGCCACTGAACAGCAGCTGAACTGAATCTTCCTGTTTCCATCATTGGTTGGATGACAAAGGGACCAGACTCAAACTGTGTATCTGGAAAGGTAATCCCAATAGTCTTCCAAAAGTGAATGAATGAATATATATATATTCATTCATATATATGTGTGTGTGTGTGTGTGTGTGTATATATATCTGTCTGGATTGGGAATAGAAAGAACAAAGTGGAACTGGTTTTAATTTCACAGGTTCAATTCCATCTCTGGAACAGGAAGAGTCTGGCTGTTCTCAAAGAGAGACACCCAAGGAAAAATGCAGTGAAGTCCCACCCAAACTCCTGGAGAAAATAAGTTCCATGTGACTACAACTTTGATCATTTATTCCCTGTTTATTAATTTCCTCTCACTTCCCTTCATTCACTAACCACTTACTGAATATAGGAAGAGGACAAGGACTGGGCAAATAAAATTCACCAATAATTGAGAAATCACATTTTAGTCCAATACTTTTCATTTCCTCTCTCAAATTACCCTTATCTCATGAGAAATGGTGGCTAATATTTAATCATTTCTCCCTCATATCTCTAAGCACATAAATGCAGAAAAACAGTGAAAATAGTTACCAAGTGCAAAGACAGAAAGCATGCACATTTGGACAATGAAGACTCCATGCACTTTTTATTTAGAAAAGGATCTGGTGTGATTTATGACTTTTCAACTTACTTTGCGTCCAGGAGGTCCTGGCTCCCCAGGGGATCCCATCTCTCCTGGAGGCCCAGTGGATATCTCAAAGCAAAATTCATTCATTTATTTATTTTTTTTAAAGATTTATTTACTCATTTATTTGAGAGAGAGAGAGAGAGAGAGAAAGAGACAGCGAGAGAGAGACAGTGAGAGAGGGAACACAAGCAGGGGGAGTGCAAGAGGGAGAAGCAGGCTTCCCGCTGAGCAGGGAGCCCGGTGCGGGGCTCGATCCCAGTGGGATCATGACCTGAGCCGAAGGCAGCCGCTTAAGGACTGAGCCACCCAGGCACCCCCAAGATTCATTTATTTTAAAATTATATTTATACATATATGTATGGGGTTAGCGAGCAAGCTTGAGAGCGCGCATGCGCACAAGCGGGGAGATCAGAAGGAGAAGCAGACTCGTGCTGAGCAGGGGAGCCTGATGCGGGACTTGATCCCAGGATTCTGAGATCATGACCCAGCCGAAGGCAGACGCTTAACCGACGGAACCACTGAGGCATCCCTAATGTTTGTGAGTGTGTTTTAAATGTCAAAGGTAATACACTTTTATTTTAGAACATTGAGATATTTCCAAAAAGCACACAAAAGGAAAAAAATCTTTAGCAATTCTTTTGCTTCCAGATAATCCTTGTTAACATTTGGTGTCTTTTCTTCTAGTCTTTTACTTTTTTATTCTTTTGGTATTTTTATATGTTTATATCTACATACATTCTTTTAAAATATAATTTTATACTTTTCTGTTATCTTTTAAACTGAATATATCTCTTGAATTTTCACATTATTAAGTTTGGGGGGGGCAAAATCATTTTTAATGGATGCATAATATTCCATCACACAGATGTACCATGATTTCTTTCATTAGTCCCTTATTGTTGGCATTTAAGTTTGCTGTTGTTGTAATAAGCAACACCAAGAAAAATTATACGTGCAATTCTGATTATTTCCTTAGGGAAGATTGCTAGAACTGGAGTTGCTAGATCAAAGGAGAAATTTTTATCTAAATGAGACAGTAGATGACAACAAATAAATGAACAAAAAAAAACCAGAAAAACAAAAATTTAAATATAAGACCCCTGAAACAACAAGAAGAAAACACTTAAAAATTGGCTGGAGACATTTGTAGTGAAATGCGGAATAACAGCAGTAATAAAAACAATTGTTGACTACTTACTGTATGCCAAGAATTCTTCCATGTGCATTTAACAATATAATTTATCATAAAGAAGGCTAGAATTTAATTTAAAAATTAGGGCAATATTCGTTAGTTCATTCAAAATGCCATAGGATTTATAAACTTTACAGGAATGGAAAAATGAAGTTGTCTAAAATCAACTTAATTTGTACAAGCATTACCTGTGACACAGGGAATAACTGTTGATGTCCTTTGGGTATTCGGGTATTCTACAGTGTGCTGAGCTGAGTGAAAAAAAACCTCACTGGTCATATTTTGTTTAGGAGATATAGACTAACCTCCCAGGAAAAAAAAAATGGCAGACTGAACATATGTATTGACTTCTGCTCCCTCTCAATGTCATTAAAATGATAGTAAGTAGTTTTTTTTAAAGGCCAAAAAAAAAAAAAATGGGGAGCATGAGAAAGAAGACAATAGCCACAAACCTCCAGAGGCTAGAAAGCAGATGTATATTTGTTAAATGACTTAGCAGATCTGAAAAAGCTGTATCCTAAGCCAGTAGCAGGGAAAGCCAAGAATCCATTCCCAGAAAGCTCAAGAATTGGCAGGACCAGGTACCTCCAAAAGAGGAGGTGAAGGGGAGAGGCTAAATAAGGAGGACTGGTTGAAAATCATTTTAGGAATTCTCCAGTCTCCTCTCCATTCTCTGCAATTGGATGAATGAATATCCCCTTGTCCACTCCAAAACAGACAGAAGTAAAGCTGAGGGATCTGCACCAGGGAACTCCAGGCAGAGTTGAGGGCCCATGGTACCCTCCTGAAAACAGGGTGATCCAATGAAGATATGTGAAATAGACATGAGACCCCTCAAGGGGTTTCTTTTCCTTGTGGCTTCATGAAAACTACAGCCAGACCTTCATCCCCAGGCAGGAAATTGAAATAATCTTCTCAGGGGAATCTGACCAAAGAAGGAAGACCTAAAGATATGGATATCAGAGGTCTGCTAAGTAAAGAACTCAGCCAGATTACTCTTCAGTAAAACTTATAGTTGATCAGCTTTACCAATGTCTTTGGGGCTTCCAATTAGCCTTTTTGTCTTTAATTCTTAAATAGGAAGAGATAATCCATTCTCCAGACATGCTGGAAATAGAGATCAATATAAAAAAAAAACTACAGGAAAAAGACTATGTTGGACAAAGAAGATTGTAAAAATACTAATATATATCCTCAGAAAGCTAAGAGAAGATTTTTCAACCATGAAACAAGACAGGATAGTATAAAAAATATTTGGAGAATAAAAACAAGCTCTTTAAAATTAAATCATGAGAGAAGCATTGTGAAATAATCAAAGAAATCTCCCAGAAAAACCCTCAGTTTGTTTCCCAGAGTCCATAGTCTCTCATGTTTCATCTCCCCCTCTGATTCCCCCACCTTCATTTTTCCCTTTCTTCTCCTAATGTCCTCCATGCTATTCCTTATGTTCCACAAATAAGTGAAACCATATGATAATTGACTTTCTCTGCTTGACTTATTTCACTTGGCATAATCTCCTCCAGTTCCATCCATGTTGATGTAAAAGTTGGGTATTCATCCTTTCTGATGGCTGAGTAATATTCCATTGCATATATGGACCACATCTTCTTTATCCACTCATCTGTTGAAGGGCATCTCGGCTCCCTCCACAATTTGGCTACTGTGGACGTTGCTGCTATGAACATTAGGGGTTGCATGTGGCCCTTCTTTTCATTACATCTGTATCTTTGGGGTAAATGTCCAGTAGTGTAATTCCTAGGTCATAGGGTAGCTCTATTTTTAACTTTTTGAGGAACCTCCACACTGTTTTCCAAAGTGGCTGTACCAGCTTGCATTCCCCCCCAACAGTGTAAGAGGGTTCCCCTTTCTCCACAACCTCTCCAACATTTGTTGTTTCTTGCCTTGTCAATGATGTATGTATGGTGACTAACATAATAAAAAAAATTAAAAAAACAAATATTAAAAAGAGAGAAATCTCCCAGAAAAGTAGAGCAAAAAGACAACCTGAGAAATAGGAGAGAAGAAAGAGATAAGGGGCAGAGGGGATTGCCTTTTTTTTTCCCCCCTCTCATATGAAAACCTTGTGAAATTATTTGACTCTTTAAATCAGTGGTTCTCAACTAGGGAGAATTTTGTGCCTCCCCACCTCCCCCAAAGGGAGATCTGACAATGTCTGGAGACATTTTTGGCTGTCATAATGGGGAAGGGTGGAGAAGGGCAGTGCCACTGATGTCTAGTGGGTAGAGGCCAGGGAAGTTACTAAACATCCTGCAATGCACAGGACAGCCCCCACAACTAAGAATTATCCAGCCTAAAATGTTAATAGTGCTGAGATGAAGATATCCTGCTTTAAAGTATGTGCATGTGTAAAACTGGTAAATATACACATACACACACACAATAAGGTTAAAAATCATGAGAAATTAAAAAAAAATCCTTCATTTGGGAGGAAAAAACAAGGTGAAAATTTAAAAAACAAACTAAAAATGTAATCATTCCAAGAAAACTGAAGAGGCACTCAAAATTGAAGGTAAAACTTTATCAATAGAAGCTTCTACCAATAGAAACTTCAGCTCTTTCAGAAGGAAAACCTGGAAGTTTTCAGTGTCTAAATTTCAACTTCAAACTCAGAAATATTTACATAGATAGGGGAAAAGCAGCTTGGCAGGTGAAATAAGAAGTTACAAACAGTGATTAATTGTGGGGAAAAAAGAAATTCAAGTAATCAAAGGCCAAAAGAAAAAGTTCACATGCTTCCCACTGGTTGTTTTATAAAAATGATTAATGTGGCATTGGGGGACAAGAACCCAACAAACAGCTGAACTTGTTAGCATGCTTCCAATGTTCAAGAGTAAAGTACTTTGTTAACAAGCCAAGGGAAAGGATTCAGAGATATTTCAATGCAGATGACATGTGGATTAATTTGAAAGTCTTTTCCAATTACCTTTCTAATTATATCAGTCATTTTTTTGAAATCATAATGTTAAAGGACAGTCATCCAAAAACATGCATGAGGAAAAGAATTATAGCTGAGATGCAATCCTCTTAGGAGAAGCAGGATGGAGGGAAAGAGAAGTTTTTTTATTTTGTATCCCTAAAACCCAATAAATAATGACTACACAGGCAAGAGGTGTCCAAGATGGTGTCATAGTTAGACCCTGAACTCACCTCCTCCCAAGGACACACCGAATCTATAACTACCTAGAGAGCAATTCCTCCTGAAAAAGAACAGAGGGCTGACTGAACAGCTTCTGCACAACAAAGGATAAAGGGACCACAAAGAGAATGGCAGGAGAGATGGAGACACAGTAACCATGGAAACCCCACCCCTGATGCTATGAACTACGGTGCTATGAACATTCTCCAGGATAGATTACATTAGGCTACAAAACAAATATCAATAAATTTAAGAAAACTGAAATTATATCAAACATCTTTCCCACCCACAATGGGATGAAACTAGAAATCAATCACAAGAAAACTGGAAAAAACCACAAATACATGGAGGCTAAACAACATGCTATTAAACAACCAGTGGGTCAATGAAGAAATCAAAGAGGAAATCAAAAAATACCTGGAGACAAATGAAAATTGAAACACAATGGTTCAAAATCTTGGGGATGCAGTAAAAGCAGTTCTAAGGGGGAAGTTTGTAACAATACAGGCCTACCTCAATAAAAGAGAAAAATCTCAAATAAATAATCTAACTTACACCTAAAGGATCAAGGAAAAAAAAAAAAGAACAAAGCAAGTCCAAAGTTAGAAGGAAGGAAATTATAAAGAGCAGAGCAGAAATAAATGAAATAGAGGCTAAAAAGCCTATAGGAAACATTAATGGAACTAGGAGCTGGTTCTTTGAAAAGCTAAACAATATTGATAAACCTTAACCAGACTCATCAAGAAAAAAAGACTCAAATTAGAAATATGAGAGAAGATACAACTGACACTACAGAGTACAAAGGATCATAAGAGACTAATCTGAAAAACTACATAACAACAAATTGGACAACCTAGAAGAAATGGATAAATTCCTAGAAACATTGTTTCCAAGACTGAATCAAAAAAGAAAATCTGAACAGACCAATGACCAGTAATGAAACTGAAAAACTCCAAAAAACCCCAAATATCCAGGACCAGGTGGCTTGACAGATGAATTCTACCAAATGTTTAAAGAAGAATTAATACTTACTCTTCTCAAACTACTCCAAAAACAGAAGAGGAAGGAAAACTTCCAAATTCATTCTATGAGGGCAGCATTACCTTAATACCAAAACTGGAAAAAAAAAAAAAACCCCACTACAAACAAAGAAAATTACAGGCCAATATCCCTGATAAATATAGATGCAAAAATTCTCAACAAAATATTAGCAAATCTAATTCAACAATACTCATCCACCACAATCAAGTGGGATTTGTTCCAGGATACAAGACTAGTTCAATACCCACAAATAAAACAACCTGATACCAACACATTAACAAATGAATAAAATCATATGACAAAATTCAGCATCCATTTATGACAAAAACTCTCAACAAAATGAGTTTAGAGGGAATATACCTAACCTAATAAAAGCCACATATAAAAAATCCACAGCTAACATCATACTCAATGGTAAAAAACCAAAAGCATTTCCTCTAAGATCAGGAACAATACAAGGATGTCCACTCTCACCACCTTTATTCAACATAGTCCTGGAAATCTGAGCTGCAGCAATCAGACAAGTAATAAAAGACATCCAAATTGGTAAGGAAGAAATAAAACTGTCACTATTTGCAGATGACACGATGTTAAATATTGAAAACCCTAACAACTCCATCAGAAAACTATTAGAATAAAGGAATTCAGTAAAGTCACAGGATACAAAATTAATATAAGAAATTTCTTGCTTTTCTATACATTAATAACAAGGTAGCAGAAAGAGAAATTAAGAAAACAATCCCACTTACAATTGCATCAAAAAGAATAAAATGCCCAGGAAGACATTTAACCAAGGAGGTGAAAGGCCTATACTATGAAAATTATAGGACATTGATGGATGAAACTGAAGATGACACAAGCAAGTAGAAAGATATCCTATGCTCATGGGTTGGAAGAATTAGAATGTTAAAATGTCCATACTACCCAAAGCAATCTACACAGTTCAATGCAATCCCTTTCAAAATACCAGTGGTATTTTTCACAGAACTAGAACAAGTAATCCTAAAATTTGTATGGAACCATAAAAGACCGTGAGTAGCCAAAGCGATTTTGAGAAAGAAAAACAAAGTTGGAGGTATCACAATGTCAGATTTCAAGATATACTACAAAGCTGTAGTAATCAAAACAATATGGTATTGGCACAAAAATAGACACATAGCTCAATGGAACAGAATGGAAAACCCAGAAATAAACCTATACTTATATGGGCAATTAATCTATGACCAAAGAGGCAGGTATATACAATGGGGAAAAGACAGTCTCTTCAACAAATGGTGCTGGGAAAACTGGGCAGATACATGCAAAGAATGAAACTGGACCAATGTCTTATACCATACACAAACTCAAAATGGATTAAGGACCTAAATGTAAGACTTGAAATCATAAAACTCCTAAAAGAAAACATAAGCACTAATCTTCTAGATCTGTCTGCAAGGGAAACAAAAGCAAAAATAAATAATTGGGACTATTATCAAACTAAAAAGCTTTTGTGCAATGAAGGAAACCTGCAACAAAATGAAAAGGCAACCTACTGAATGAAAGAAGATATTTGCAAATGGTATATCCAATAAGGGGCTAATATCCAAAATATATAAAGAACCCATACAACTCAACACACACACAAACACACACAAACATCTGATCAAAAAATGGGCAGAGGACTTGAACAGACATTTCTCCGAAGCTGTACAGATGGCCAACAGACACATGAAAAGATGCTTAACATCACTAATCATCAGGAAAATGCAAATCAAAACTACAGTGAGATATCACCTTACCAGTCAGAATAACTGGTATCAAAAAGATAAGAAATAACAAGTGTTGTCAAGGATATGGAGAAAAGGAAACCCTCGTGCACTGCTGGCAGAAATGCAAATTGTTGTGGCCAGTATGGAAAACAGTATGGAGGTTCCTCAAAAAATTAAAAATAGAATAAAAATAGAAACACAATATGACTCAGTAATTCCACTTCTGGGTGTTCACCCAAAGAAAACAAAAAACAGTAATTTGAAAAGAGACCTGCACCCCTATGTTTACTGCAGTATTATTTACAATATCTAAGATATGGAAGCAATAGATGAATGGATGAAGAATGGATATACATACACACACAATATGAGATATATATCTGTATATATATATACACATACACACATACATACATATACATGTATATACACACACACAATGGACTATCATTCAACCATAAAAAAGAATAAAATTTTGCCATTGGTGACAATATGGACGGACCTAAAAGGTATTATGCCAAGTGAAATAGGTCAGAGAAAGACAAATACCATATGATTTCATTTATATGTGGAATCTAAAAAAACAGCACAAATTAATAAAGAAAAAACCAGAACAAAACAGAAAAACAAAATAGAAATAGACTGATAAATACAGAGGACAAACTGGTTGTTGCCAGAGGGGCGGTGGATGGAGGAATGGGTGAAATGGGTGAAGGGGGTTAAGAGGTACAAATTTCCAGTTATAAAATAAGTCACAGAGATGAAAAGTACAGCATAGGGAATATAGTCAATATTACTATAATAACATTATATGGTGACAGATGGTGACTACACATCGTGGTGAGCATTTTGTAATCTATATAGTTATTGAATCACTATGTTGTACACCTGAAACTAATCTCGTATATCAACTATATTTCAATAAAATTTTAAAAACCCTGGAAAGAGAGTCACAGAGGTGGAAATGGTCAAGTGTAATGCAAAAGAGAATGAACACATAGGAGAGCAAAGAAGCTGCTACAGGATCCCTTAGAAGAGCGGGCAATTAAACAATGAGCTAGGAAAAACAACAATCTCTGTACATAAAGTTCTTGTTATACTTAATAAAAAATCAGATCAGAATAGAATTCAGTACAATGACAAAACTGGAAAACCACCTCAAGTATCAAGTTATATCACTTTGTTTTTCTTTTCCTGCTAATTAACATGGTGTTAAGATCAGGTTACCCAATAGAGCTGTGCTGAAGAAAAGAAACAATTTTATTGAGAGGCAATTAGTAGAAGAATGTCCCTTTCACAAAGCAGCCATGTCATTTATACACAGTGTAAATATAGAGTCAACAAATGCAAAAATCCATTCTTAACCCACTGGAACCCAAATATGCTGATGTCTATGAGCTACACTGGACACTTGTTCATTCTGAGTGATCCAAACCTTTAGGAAATTTCTAAGTCCTTCTATGGAATAACAAGGACATAGTCAGTCATAAATGGAAATTTCTCATAAAAATTAAGACATACTCTCTTAAGCTAAATGGGAAGAGGACCTTTTAGGGTATAACTCATTAAAAGTAGTTTAACAAAACCTTAATAGTGAAGAACAAGATGCCAGGGGGGCATTAGGCTGCACTAAATCTGCCAGGGAAATGGGATTAAACTAACCATATTTTGCCAGTGCAAAACTGTTTTTGACCACAAGGATTCCTAAAACAAAATCTTATTTCCAGAGTTAAGAATGGTACATTGGCAGCCAGAACAGGTGAACTTGTTCACTAAAAGCAAACACTACTTTGCCTTCTTGCTGGCGTTGGAGGATGAGTCATATATCCATCTCCCTTCCCCAGGTTTGCCTTAAGAATACACACACACACACATTTTGCAAGTCTTGAGGGAACAAGTGACAACTCAAATGATTGTAAAAGCATGAAAAGGACTTCCCAAAGTAGCCGAGGTGGTAAGGCATTGGAATCTAAGAAGCTTACCGTCTTGCCTCTAGCTCCCTTGGGTCCAGTTTCTCCTGGACCCCCAGGGTCCCCAGTCTCACCCTAAATAAGTTCAGAAAAATACAATGGTAATTAAAATCAAAGAGCTATATCTCAATGTGTTTTTAAACTTATTCCAACATGAAGACATTTTTCATACACATTTTAATCTTCAACAGTCTTCTTTGAAGTGTCTGCCCTCTTTTCCCACCTCTCGCCTCTCCCTTCATTTTTATAGCTCTCTACACAGCATGCTGCAGCCTCACTGTTTGACTTCTATCTCCCTCTCTCCAGCCACAACACAGCCTCCTCTGAGACATGAACACCGCCCTTTATTTTGTCCCCTGATCCTATCACAGGACCTGGCATTTACTGAACTCAGTAAATGTTTCTAGTAAAAGTGAAGGCATTAGTAGAAGGCATCATTACTAATGTGTTATTGGAAGGTGACTTAAAATCACACTGGAAAAACGGAGCCAGGTGAAGAATTCAGGTTTTGGTTTTCCTTACATTTTACTTTCCTTTGAGCAAAGAAGAAAATACATATGATAGAGGAGAAGGAGTCCATGTGAGAAGAAGAAAAATAAGGATGATTTCTTCCTTTACTTATGAATTTAAAAAGTAGAAATGAAATTTTTTAAAAAGCCTGCTTCTTTCTTCCCCCATTTTCCTCATAAAGGTTTCCTTTCTCTTTCTCTCTCTTTTTTTTTTTAAGAGAGAGAGAACGTGTGCATTGAGTGAGGAGGGGTGGGAGGAGAGGGAGAGAGAGAATCCCACACTGAGTGTGAAGCCCGATGCCGGGCTTGATCTCACAACCCCAAGATCATGACCTGAACCAAGATCAAGACTTGGACGCCTAACTGCTTGAGCCACCCAGGAGCCCCTGAAGCTTCTTTTTATTCATTTATAATTATTCTTCTATTGTCCTATGATACATTTCATAGCCTCAGGAGTATTTCTGATTGATCTCTGCTTAATACGAAGTACACAGTACCTTAGGTCCACTTTCTCCAGGAAACCCTTCTTGCCCCTGTAATTGACAGTATGGAAAATTAATATACACACACATCACCAAGGTAGGTTCGTGCTGACTTTAATCTTACCTGCTGCCTTATTTGGTTTTAGTATCTCTGAATCAAGAAAGGGCCAAAACAACTGAAAACAAAACTGTACAGCACAATTTGAGAAACTAGCTCCAATTCCTAAATTAAGCTATTTATACCAAAATATCATGACAACCTAGATAAATGGATAAATGTGCACATCTCAGGATTTATATAAATCAGCTCTCCTTCTACTGAAGGCATTTGACAGGATAGCTGGCTAGATGGCAAAGTGTTTCTGAAACAGTCTTAACACATATTTCAGTGGAGACAGGTGAGAAGCCTAGAACCTAAACTTGATCATTGGTTTTCCAGTCCTCTGTTTACCTTACTTAGTCCACGGACTATTATTGAAGACATCTGACAATCTCCCCATTTGATGAAAAAAAAGTTTATTTAAAATAAAGTTTAGTTTCTATTACAAGTAGTATCTCCTCAAACATATATAAAATACAAAAGAATAGAAAGAAAAATCATCTAAAATCTCACTACCCAAAACCATTATAAATGTTTTATCATATTTTCTTTAAGCTCTTCAAAATGCATTTTTAGCACAATTGGGATAAATATTCTTGATTTTTTTTTTTTATATCCTGATTTTTTACTTGATAGTGTCACATAATTTCTTTACATGATTATAAACTCCATAAAAATTCATTTTAAAGAGTGGCTAATATTCTAGTGCTATAAGCTACTTAATATTTCCCTTTATCAGATACTGAGATTTTCAATTAATTCTCTATTCTAAAGAGAAATTTCACTGGAAATGTCTCATTCATTAGTAATTTCTTTTTTCAAAAGAAGTTTAGCTTTTGGGGGTTTGTTTATCCTTCCAGACAGCCTCTTGCATCATTCCTAGTGGGATTTCACTTGGAATTAAATCAATCCTTTATAATGTTTTAGACTTTCCAACAAGAATTTGGATGTCTTCATTTAGTGAAGTTTTACATTTCAGTCATTTTTTTGTCCTAGGTCTCAAACATTTTGCAGAAAGGATATTCTTAACTCTATTATGTTTTTTGTGGGTATTGTTATTATGGTTTCTAAGTGGTAATTGTTAGTATATAGGAATCACTGGTTTTGTAAATTTATCTATCTTACTTCCACTTAAATATTCAAAATATAAAGTTATAATTCTGAAATGAAGTTAAAAGTTTTTATTTTTGAGTTATTGCTTGGCCCAATGCATTTAGAAAAACCCTGTAAAACCTCTTACTAATGGTTAAACATATTAAGAAGAGAACAAACTTTGCAATGCCTCCCTAAGTAAACCCGAGCACAGAGCTGCTAAGAGATATAAATGCACTGTTCAGCTGGAACAAGTCAGGCCCTGGCTGCACATCTTTGCAAAGGAACAGAAAATTATTTTCAAGTTTCAATTGTTGCCTGCACCTTAAGCCATCAAATTGTTTTTTCTTTTACCACATCCTCCAAGGGATATCAACAAATAAATTATCAAAATCTACCTCTAAATGTCCAAGACTGCCCTAGTCACTGCCTTTTCTCCTCTTAAATATGGCAAAAAAAAAAAAAAAAAAAAAGACCAGCAAACCCAAAACAAGCAACAAAAAATAAATGGAAATGCCCAGCTTCCAGTCATGTGTCTTACCTTTGCTCCTTTACTTCCAATGCTACCATAACCTGGGTTGCCATCACCACCCTGTAAACAAAGGCATTAATTACAAATATCCCAGACTACAAAGTGGAGACAGGCTTACTCACACAAGAACAAAACACCCAGTTTTTTGGTTTGATTAGGAGAAAGTAGGAAGCAGGATTCTCACTCTGGGGCTGGCCACTAACATTTGGTGATAATGGTACTAAAGGCATCTCTCAGTGACAGATATCGACAGTGCACTGTCCCTGAGGCTCACTTGTATCATCTGTAAAACGGGACTAAAAATTATCACTACTCATGGTATTATTATGAAGACGGAATGGGAAAATTTCAGGCATACAGTAATCTCAATAAAAAGAGGCAGTAGTGTTAGCTCTTCTGTTTGACGCCTGTATTTTAATACCTTAGCTCTAATCCATTTTCAGTTTTCTAGATGAGACTAAGACCTCCTAAATGCAGTGGCTACTGTCGGACCCTGGCAGAAGGTCTTTGTGAGAAGTCCTGAGCACTGGGGGAGTGTGGGCTGGGTTTCTGATGAATATGCTCTGATGGAAGGAAAGAATGGAAGAAGGGTTATGCGGATGCTAAAGACAAGTTTTGTCCAATTTATCATTTGGCTTCAAAAGCATCCCTGTCAGGATGTTTTGTACCTGGGAAATTTGGCCAAGGACCTAATCCAAGTTGAGGATAATATCCCAATTTCCAGAAAGCTATCAGGCTAGCCTGGGGTGGTATCTTTAATGCACATGGGATATCTGTTGAACTAAAAGATTCCAAGGGCCAGGTCAAAAGTAGTGATCCAATACAAACCGGCAAGCCTCGAGGACCCAGGAGGCCAATAGCTCCTTTTTCTCCCAAATCTCCAGGTTCTCCCTGTCAAACAGAACAATGAAACATATCCTCATTAGTTTGTTGTTGTGGCTTTTTTTCTTTTGTAAAGGAAACTGAAAGTGATGGTACTAAGACAACAGTTAGTTATACAACTGCATCCATGTGTATCACACACAGTGACAATACATTTGTCGTCAGGACTGCGAGTTGTATAAGTAGTGTAAGGAATTGCTGTTGTTGGCCAGTGAGGTCTCCTCCATTGATGACTGAAGCCCCAGCAAGTCTGATGCATTGTTTAGTGCAAGCTGCCATCTTGGCAGCTCAGTGCCATGAACCACACCCTTGGAAATGTCTTCACATGAGTCAAAGAGGAAGCTCTGTACTGTTTAAAAAAATTAACAAAATGGTTTCCAAGATGATCCGATCAAATCATCTGGCTGCCGCAAAAACAACAGACTTACTAATCTAGTTTGAAATGCTAATCAAGATAACCAAGGTAGCACGACATCCATGGCAATAGTTTCTGACTTCTGACTAATAGAACATCTACCGTGGGTTATAAATCAATCTCAGTATTATGTTGAGTCAAATCCAGCTACCTGGGAAATTTAAAGTTAACACAGCTTTAGAGAAGAAGGTTAACTCCTTTAAAAAAAAAAAAAAAAAACCTTAAAATTTTAGATTTTAGATTTATAGAAATTTTAAAGTAGTACAGAGAGTTCCTATACACTCAATATCTAGCTTCCCCTATTGTTAACATTGTATTAGTTACATTAGTAGGGCACATTTATCACAAGGCATACATGAATATTGATTCGTTATTATTATTATTATTACTATTTTTTAAGGATTTTATTTATTTATTTGAGAGAGAGAATGAGACAGAGAGAGAGAGATCATGAGAAGGGGGAGGGTCAGAGGGAGAAGCAGACTCCCTGCTGAGCAGGGAGCCCAATGCGGGACTCCAGGATCATGACCTGAGCCGAAGGCAGTCGCTTAACCAACTGAGCCACCCAGGCGCCCTTGATTCATTATTATTAACTAAAGCTCATACTTTATTCAGATTTTTTTTTTTTAAGTTTTTATCTAATATCCCTTTTCTGTTCCAGGGTCCTATCCAGGATACCATATCATGTCTCCTTAAGCCCCTTTAGACTGTGACACAGTTTATCAGATTTTCCTTGTTTTTGATGACCTTGACAGTTGTGAGGAGTACCGCTCAGATATTCTGTAAGATGTCCCTCATTTGGAGTTTTTCTCATGATTAAGTTGGGTTTTATGGGTTTTGGGGGTAAAGACCACAGAGGTAAAGTGCCATTCTCAGCACATATCAAGAGAACATACTATCAACATGGCTATCATTTTTGATGTTAACCTTGACCATTTGGCTGAGGTAGTGTTGGTCAAGTTTCTCCACTGTCTAGTTATTCCCCCCCGCCCTTCCCATAATGTACTCTTTGGAAGACGGAGTGTGGAAGTGTGTGCAGCCCATATTTAAGGAGTGGGAGTCTTAACTCATTTTTAAGGATAGAAGGCCAGCCCAGTTAAGTGTGAAAAGTGCAAATGGACAAATGTCCACCAGCACTGAACTCTGAGAGTAAAATAGAATAGGGTTCCATGGACGGGAAGCAGAAGATCACCTTCCCTGGTATCTGTCTTTCAGGGTAGTGGCTCTCAAAGTATGCTCTGGAGGCCACCTGCCTCATGATTACCTCAGGTCCACACCAAAACAAAATTCCTGGCCCCCACTGGTATAGAATCTGGTAATGGAGCCCAAGAATACGCCTTCTTAAAATAAGCTTCTCCGCTGAATCTTATACACAGTGAAATTTGAGAACATCTGCTTTAAGGTAGGGAAATAAGGGAAGCCATATGGCATGTCCAGGGTCACTTTGTTATTGGTACAGCCAGGCACTGAGCTCAGGATTGATTGCTAAGTTGCTTGCCTTCCTGGGAACTTGAGCTTATTGGAATAAGGTAGGAATAAGTGTTTGGGGGCTCATCTCAGTTAACAATGAATCTCGAGGACTCAATTTATCTTGGGACTTTCCAAAGGATTTGGGCTTGCTTTGAGGGTACTTATTTCCAAATTCTTGCCCCTTCCCCTTTAAAAGTCCCTCTTATTAATAATGATCTTTTTTTTTTTTTAAAGATTTTATTTATTTATTTGACAGAGAGAGACACAGCAAGAGAGGGAACACAAGCAGTGAGAGTAGGAGAGGGAGAAGCAGGCTTCCTGCTAAGCAGGGAGCCCGATGCAGGGCTCGATCTCAGGACCGGGAGATGACGACCTGAGCCGAAGGTAGATGCTTAACGACTGAGCCACCCAGGCGCCCTATTAATAATGATCTTTTTGGCACAACTACCTTGCTCCTATCTATCTCCTTCTACACTCTCACCTATAATTGGCCCTAGGAGCCCTCCATTCCGGCCTACCTCTCTCCTGATTCCTTCTGTCACACCCTTTGGAGTGCTTTCATTTCATAAGCAAACCTTCTCTATGCATCCATGACATCTGCACACAGACATACATCCTTCCCCACTATAAGATAAATTTGGTTCTCATCAGTGACACCACTTCTCCTGCAGCCTTCTTGAGGACAAGAAGGCAGCAATTGCCTCTGTTCCAAACTTTCCTTTTCAGACTACTATTGCTAAAGAGCATGCTCTAGGAATCCTTTCTTGTTGGAGTTGATTATCCCTGTTTTCCATGTATCTCATTTCACCCTCCAGTCAATGGTCCTTGCAACTCAACTGCAGGCCTCCATCATTTCAGGCCTTCTTAGCAGATCTTCATTACAAAGCTAGCCCCTCTTCTCATGCTCTCATTCTCATCCTCTGTGTCAAGAAGTTTCTCCATTAATTATCTACTCTGACATCTTCAACCTTCTTCTTTCTGTTTTTGTCTTCTCTGCTCAGACACATACTATACAGTCCCTCCTATCATTGAAAACAAATACCCAGCTTCAATCTGTCCTAGACTGGTAGTTAATGTCCTCCCCAAGCCTAGCTTCTTCAAAGAGTAGTTTATAGCCCTGAATCCATTTCTTGCTCACCAACACATTATTTAGTCCTTTGTAGGCTGTCTTCCTTTCTTTCTTTCCCTCTCAAATGCTACATTTTTGAAAATATTCTTTGAAGCATCTTAGCCACCAGAGGCAATGGCTTCTTCATTCCCCCTCCCTTATCTGTTCTGCACCAGCTAATACATTTGACCTCTCATTCCTCAACTCTTCTCAGCATCCAGTATGTATTTCTTTCTTTCCCCTCTTTTCTAATAATTCACTGTCTCCTCTTACCCTTCTTACAAATAGACACCACCAAGAATCTTTTTAAAACTCCAAATGCCTCTGAAACTGCATCTCCAACCAGCTCTAAACTCTTTCCTCTATTCCCCAAAACAAGTGGTTCCCTTCATTCTTTCTCATGACTTTCCTATTTCTGGGATGGTACTATGGTGCGAGCCAAGCTACTCATGCTGTTTGACAAGGTCCAAGTATGCGGGACGATCCTGAAAACAGGAGACTCCACAGCTGGCTCCTGCTATTCTCTTTCATTTTGTTTATGGCAATCTTTATAATTGTGGGAGTATTTCTGGGGTTTCATGATAAAGTGACTACTCATCTTAGTTACGCCTATATAAGCAATCATAATGAAACTAATTCCACGAAGAATTAGTTTCTATAGAACAAAATAACAAGACGGTCACGCTCTGTCTAGCATCTTTCTCTTTGCTTACTGTTTTTTAGTTTTAGTGAAAGTCAATAAGCGGAAATCAATAAAGGTCATGTTAATCATTACAAAGGAAAAATGAAAGAAGGCTATGTCTGTAATCCAGAAAATGATCTAAGATTTGGAAAAACAAAAGTATCCTAACATATAAATAAAGTTCCTCCGAGGCTGTCAGGAGGAGATGCTCGCAACCTGGTCCTGTGTCTGTGTCTCCTTGTTCGCCAATGCCGTCCTTTCCTATGAGAGACCCACCCCAGCTGGAGCTGGACTCCAGCAGTACTACACTCATGCCAGAAGTCCACAAGTCATGTAGCCCTCTTCTTTCTACCTTAGTTCCCTACTAGAAGAGTCCTCCAGAATCATCATGAGCCCCTCCTATGCTCACCCTGTTAAGTCATCCATTTGCTGCTTGTCTTGGAGACTGTTAGAACATACCCACTTGTCTCCTAGCTGCCAATCCCTCAGTCTTCAAAATATCTCTACACTGAGTAGCATATTCAAAATCCTCCCAAGTCTGGCTGTGTTCAGACACTCCATTAAAAACATTGTAAACAGCACTGTACTGGGCTACTTAATAAAGCGAGTGACCACAGACATTTTTTATGTGCCTATGAGAGAGGATCATTTCCCCCCCCCCCCCCCCCCAAATACCCACACCCAGGATTTTCCAACCCTGTGCTTTCCTTCACATAATTTCTTCTCCCTGAAATCCTCCATGCCTCCTCTCTGCTTGCCAAAGTCTTTCTTATCTTCTAGGGTCTGCTGCAAGTCAGGATCCTCTATGATGTTTCTTTCCCCAGTCCAGAAATACTTCACTAATACTATATTTAAACCTCCATTCTCAGACCCATATCCTGGTCTACTTTATGTTATAGATTATTGTCTTGAAAATATTCTTAATTCTGTGGGGATTGATTCCATGTCATATCTATTATACAATCCAGAAATTCTTTCATTAAGCAAATATTTACTAAGCAATTATGTGCCAGGAACCCTTCAAAGTACTAGGGATGCATCAGTGAGCAAACAGTCAAAGATCTCTACTCTCCTGAAGCAGGGTTTCTAATCCAACAGAATACCAGTAGAGTGAATTTGTTTTAAAAGGTGTTCAGCAAAGGTTTGTATTCATGGAGGAAACAAAGAAGAAAAGAAGAGAGGAGGGGAGGGAAGAAGAGAGGGGCAAAGGAAGGCCTGCCCCAGAACAGTCTTCTTTCCCTGAGGTCCCCCTGGCTAAGATTGGGTGTAGCCCCTCATGAAATTATGCTGAGCTGGAATCCTTGACCTCATTGTGGTCCACACCCACATCCTTAGATGTTGCTGGCTCTGTAAGAATCAACCCAGGGGTAGGGGCAATAAGACGTTCTCCTTTGTGTTGAAAGGGCTCTGGCTAACACAACCAGACACACTTACTTTGAGGAGAAAACCTTAACTTTGGTGGGCTTAAAGAATGTGACCTACTTTATTTCCTTGGCTTCCCAAATGGCCTGGACTCCCTGCTTCTCCTCCTGGTCCTGGAGGCCCCTGAAACAAAACAAGGATTGCAAATATAGCAGAACATAAAGCAACTTTCCCCTAAAGCCTTTGTGTCTCTTCTAAGAGGAAAATGAACCACAGATGGGAAAAGAGTTATGGCTTTCTTGATTTCTGCTCTGGAAAAAAGTTTCACAGCTGTCAAATAAAAACTAGTAAATGAAAGAAAATTAATAAAGTAATTCATGCCAGATGTGGCCTAAATGATCATGCTTTCTTGTGAATCTTCTTTTCCAAAGAGATTTTACATTCTCACTGTTTTGCTTTTACAGCAGATGTTGCTAAAATGTCTGTCTAACATTTAAAGAAGGCATTCCAAGTGACATTTGCCTTTAACTGTATTCTGTCTGGTTCCTTGCTTTCGTAGAAAGCATTTTTTAAGGTAAACTTATATTTATTTGCAAATAATACAATTTGTTCAATAGAAAGCTCAAGAAACATCACCAAAATAATTAGCATTAATAACAAGATATGTTCAGGTGTACCAGATAAATATTCTGAAATAGTTTTCTCTTTCCTACTGATAAGTTAGAAAAGTAAATGTACATAAATTCCCATTTACCATTAGAAGAAAAACACCTGTGAATATGTAGAATTTAATAAGAAAGATACAAGACCTATATAAAGAAAGCTTTAAGATCTTACTGAAGAATATAACAAAAGTTAAACAGAGGAATAAACATACCACACATCTATATGGAAAATCTATTTGATATATTAGAAGTCTCTTTAATGTTCTAGAAAGCATGTCTTATTGGGATAGCTTTAGAGCTGAACATTTAAAAATCCCAATTCAGAGACAGCCCAACCGCTTCCCTATGTTATCAACACTCGGGATCAGATTTTTCCTTCTGTTGCCATATCCAAACATATGCCATCCAAACATATGGCAACAGAAATCTCCTTTGGTTAAAATGTTTACATAGGTACTTGTAAATAATCCCAGCACCACTGAATTTAAATCATTTTCAGATTTTTTTTGGCCATGATTACTGTAATTAAAAAATAAATAAATAAACCAAATCTGTGTAGTAAGCATGATACTTAGCAAATTTTATTCAGAAAAAAATTATGACATTAGCCTTTTTATCTTTAAAAAATTAAAAATGTAGTAAGTTGGACATAAAAATTTCCTAATAGGAAAGACTGTTGAACAGTATATTGGTCACTTAGGGAAGATAATAATGATCTTTCTACAACCTTCCATTTTTTTCCTCTCCCTTCTTTATCTCAAAAGAAGAATCTCAATTTCTTCACCTTCCATAGCTCTCAACCCTTTCCCTTCAAACTCTCACTTCCACCAGTGCATGGGGCTAGCTCCCATGACCTTCAAATTCAATCCAATTAGACTCTTTTCTGTTCTCACCTTATTTGAGTTTGATCATGTATTCTTTGAAACCTTTCCATTAATTTCTCTAACACCATGGACTTCCTGGTCCCTCTCTGGTCTCTTCTCCATTTGCCTCTTAAATTTCCATGTACTCTGAGGCTCCATCCTTGGACCTTATTTTTTCACTTAATTCCTTCTTCCTGAGTGACACCCCTATAGATTCACATACCACTTTACAAAATAACTCCTAAATAGATGGATCTCCTGCCCAAACCACTCAACTAAATGCCAGACTCATATATTAAAATGTCTATTGGATATCCCATAGGAACTGATTACCAAAGATAATTATATTTACTGTAAGTCATGCTTAGTTTCATATTCTCTTTATTAAGGAGTGGTGTCACCCCTTTCCTCCCTGAAACCTAAGCTGGAAACATGGGAATCATCCTATCCCCTTCCCTTAGCTCATCTCTCAAAACCTATCAGTTACAAGTCCTACAGATTCTATTTCCTTTCTGTACCCGTCTCTCTTCCGCCATCACCTACCTTCTCTCTTCCATTTATATTGCTATCACCTACCTTCAGGCCTTCCTGCTTTCTGTCTAAATTCCTGGAGTCCCTGACTGTAGCCTGGTCTCTCTCAAATCTATTATTCTCTCCTTTTCCCTTTTGATTTAAAATGTCTGGTTGATGCTGCCACTTTTTATGGAATTCTGAATTCTGAGTAGCTTTCAGAATAAAGTTGATGGTCTTTATTTATTAATATATAAAATCCCTCAAAATGTTGGTATTGCAAGTCTCCATAGTCATCTGGGACTACTTCAATCACTGTATGTTTATGCGCAAACCATCTGAAGTCACCAGATACTTCTTGTTGTCTTAGGTCTTCACACTTGTGCAAATTCTTCCCTTAGTTGGCCCATTTTTCTGTCTGGAGGGAGATACCATCTCCCTCTTGTGAAAATCTTACTTTTAGCATCACTGTTTCAAGAATACCCGAACCCCCTGGCTCTACTGGGTCCCACAACTGTCCCACAGATTCCTCTACTCTGTATGTAATTGTTCATTTCTTTCTTTCTCTCCTCTTCTAGAAACTATCCTTGAAGGAAGGGGCATGCCCAATTGGCTTCCTATCTCTGGAATTTAGTAAATATCTAGAATCCATCAATCCACCCATCCATTCATCTAGCTATCCACACACCTATCCAGGAATAGCCCCCAAGAAGGATGAAATGATGTGTTTAATTTGATTTTCCATATATTTTTTCTGTACTTCACAGAAGGATAAAGTAGGAAGATTTCAACTGTCCTTGACAATAAGGGGCAAATTGGAAATCTTGCCTAGGAGCTCACTTTCTGGGCTCCCTTCAGACATGATGAACTCTGAGATGAAGGAGATTTCGGGGAGATTACCTTATGTGTAGTCACTTCAAGCACACACAACACAATGAGAGATTACCCTATTTGAAAGCCCTCCAAAATGGAAGATTTCTTGGATGGATGGATGCATACATGCAGACAGGGCATGGTCATCAGAACGTCAGAAAACCTGATTCTATTTCCTGTGCAGGACCACACAAAATACCAGACTGGTGTTTGTGACTCCTTGAATGGGCCTCAAGCTTCAGTGAATTGTTACCCGGATATATTAACTACTCCAATACCGCTGGTTGTACAGGGGACCATATATTTAAAGGAAAGATGAAAAACTCCCTGCCACCCCAAGATATCAAAGAGTCAAAAAATTGCTTTGATTTGAGGGCAAGAGCATCTATGGAATATAAACAGAAGATTACGGCATTTAAAGGAAAAGGGCACCAGCTAGAGGTGAAATCTTTATTGGCTTTGTTGTAATGGCAGCCTTTTATTGAGCATTTATTTTGTGCAAAGCACTATGCTAAGAAGTATATATTGACACTATACAGACTTTCTCAATCACAATGAGATACATATTATCGACACCGCTGTTTACCAATAAAAATCAGATTGTCAAAGCATTTAACTCCAAATCACCATTAATAGGAGGGTAAGATGGGAACCAAACCTGATTCTGACTCTACACTGAACTCCTGGCCACTCTTCCTGCTGTTTTGAGGCCTGTATCTGGGACAGGATTCCCAAACTCTACTAATCATGCACCACCTGAGACTGGAGTTTTAAAAATGTGAATCTCCAAACTTGATGCAGGAGGCTGGGGCCAGATCTACCCTCCACTCTCGGGACTTGGGCTGGGGGTCTTTTGCTCATGTTTAGACTCTGCCACAGAGTCTTCTGCAATCACTGCAAATTCCTGGATTCCCTGACTGTAGCCTGGTCTACTATTTTTTAAAATTTTTTTGAAGATTTTATTTATTTGAGAGAGAATGAGATAGAGAGAGAGCATGAGAGGGGGGAGGGTCAGAGGGAGAAGCAGACTCCCTGCCGAGCAGGGAGTCCGATGCGGGACTCGATCCCGGAACTCCAGGATCATGACCTGAGCCGAAGGCATCGCTTAACCAACTGAGCCACCCCAGGCGTCCCTAGAGTTTAAATGTTTTTAAAAACTGTCCTTAGATAGCATCTTATCAGAAAGGATCACAGTAGGAGTTTGGGATTAATGGCTGGAGCAGTGCCAAGGACACTTCGACTTTGGATGGAATATGGCTGGGGAGGTGCAAGAGGTTCAGGTTCTTCTCGTGTTTAAAAGGAATCCTGTCACTTATTTTCATGGGGGTAAAACCCTGCCTACACTGACAATCAGTAAATTGTCAGGCTGGGCTGGAGCCATCCAAGGAGATTAAACGCTCAGCATCTTTAGGAGTCAGATATGAGCTAATTCTGAGAAAATAAAAGTCAAGAGGCCAGCAAGGGGTGGGCTAATGCAAGAACAAACCCCAAGATACCTGAGATGTTGATCTTGACAGTGCTAGTCTAAGACACAGCCTCTAACCTCAACTTCTAATCCATCATGCATCCTATACTCCATCCATGTTGAACCACTTATGGTTCCCCAAACTTACTTTGATATCTCTTTTTAGAATACCTGGATCCTTTTCCCAGATGCCTGCCTCTCCCTTGGTCACCTGGAAAACACCTCCTTATCCTGCAAAAGCTAAAACATTCTTCTCCTGCTCTAATGCCATCCTTGCTCCCACAACTCTACCCTGGGTGTAATTCCGTTTGGGCATTTAGTACATCACATCTCAACTATGTTTGCGTTGGTGTCCTTTATGAGATTGGGAGCATGTCCTTTTTTTTCTTTAAGATATGTTATTTATTTGAGAGGGAGAGAGAGAGCGAGTGTGCGTGTAAAAGCAGGGGGAGGGAGAAGCAGACTTCCCACTGTGCAGGGAGCCCAATGACGACGCCAACACTGGGGCTGGATCCCAGGATGCTGGGATCGTGACCTGAGCTGAAGGCAGAAGCTTAACAGACTGAGCCACCCAAGTGCCTCGGGAGCGGTCCTTTTATCCTACTATAGGATCCTACTATATAGGACCTACACACAGGAAGCACTCAGCAAATATTTGAGTAAAAGGAATGGTTGGTGGATCATCCAACCTAGATTAGGCAGAATGATGAAATCCAATCATTGCAGTTCAGATTACATATTGTTATATTGTTATTATTATCATGGCCTTCCTTGGATTAGAGACTCTCATGCTTTGGGCATAAAATGTCCCTGCTAAATTAAGTAATACTGATGCAATATAGTAGTAATAAACACTTACATAGTGCTTACTATATTGCAGGCACTGTTCTAAGAGCCTACCTATATTAAACCATTTAATTTTCACCTGATGAGGTAGCTCCTATTATCATCCTTATTTTACAGCAGAGAAAATTGAGGCACAGAGAGGTTAAATAAATTACCCAAGGCCACACAGCTAGGAAGGTACAAACCTTGCAATCAAACCCAGGCAGCCTGGTTTTAGGCACTATGCCCTTGACCACTATATTATGCTTTGTAAAGATGACAACAGAAATTCTACTTTGCGTCCCAAATTTGCATGGAATAATTCCAACATTTCTTGATATTGCATGTGACATTAGTGATTATTTCACTAAAAACAACTAAGAATAATTCCAGCACTAACTTGAATTAGTATGTATGTCTGATTTTCCATTCCTTTTCTAGGCATGATTATATTAGTGCAGTACCCTAGGGTAAACCAAACAAGAAGGGAACAAAAGGTATAAAAGAATATGCCATTCTTTTCAAAGTTATACCTTCTTTTTCACTGTGCCATGGACTATATTTCTTTCATGCATAGCCATATACTTGGTTGGATTAGTACATTTTGATTTATGCAGAATGCCCCAACACTGCATAAATTAATAAGCCTTCAGAACACTGTCAACAGAAATCACATGCCTTTTTCTAAATGTATAGCCTAAGAAAAAATTGAAGTCTTCAATTAAAAAACACTCCTGTGAGGCGTGCCTGGTGGCTCAGTTGGTTAAGCCTCTGACTCTTGATATCAGCTCAGGTCTTCATCTCAGGGTTGTGAGTTCAAGCCCCATGATGGGCTCCATGCTGGGCATGAGCTTACTTAAACAAAATGAAACAAAAACACTCCTGTTATTTCACCTAAGTGGCTGGTTCTTAAGCCTATGTCAGTAGATTTATAGAGCCAATAAAGAGTAACGCTCTCTTATATATCTGATTGTGTTGGTCTCCCATGGTTTTCCTTTGGAAACAACAATTTTGAGATCCCATTCATCATGTCCTGAATATAGAAAATTCTACCTATCTTTGAACTAGCACTTTCACTGTGTTGACAAGGGTATTTCAAGAAAAGCAAGCAAAGAAAGAAAACCATGACTTCTAGCCAGATAAATAGAAGAGGGAGAGAGAAGTGGTGCCTTTTGACTAACGCTGGCAATGCCAAGAGGTTGAATGATTTATAACTATAACCAATCTTGCCAAAGCAAGATTAAAGGGGTCTCAGACAAGTACATTACAGGGCAAATGGAATAACTTATTTAACAGCCACTTGGATACAATTTTGGATTCTAGAAGAAGGGAATTACCAAGTTCTTTGGATTTCAACCCATCTACGTCTCAATATTTTATATAAACAGATGAGATAATCACCTGATATGTTTCCCTTGGCATTTGCTGGGTTTGTTTTTTTTTTTTTTTTTTCCCAACTAGTGGTGCCAGCAAGTTTTTAATGATTCAAGGATGTGAATACAAAACCGTTACTTTTCATCAATTTAGTTCTACAATGAAATTTTTAAAGTTTTCATGCTTTTTGAAGGAGTACATTCATCAAACTGGGAACAAATATCCTCATGAGCAGTAATTAATATGCTTTAAAATATTGTATCATGAGATACAGGTTTATGCAAATAGCATCTTAAATATTTTCATGATGAGCACATTCACTTAAGTGTTGGACCACTGCCTAATGGACACAAAGTAATGGATTCACTTTATCCCATAAGTCAAGTGCAAATCCCAATTGTGTCTCATTCATTCATTTACTAATTGATTCATTATATAAATAAATGTTGAGCTCTACTGTGTGGCAGCCCTGTTATTCTAGGCTCTGGGATATAGTATAAGCAAAACAAAGTTCTGACCCTCAGGGAGACAAAAAGCTAAACAAATATAATAGCAATTAGGCAATGGCCAGATCATGTAGGGACCTGCTACTCAAAGTGTGGTCTGGGAATGAGCGGCATCAGTACTGCCTGGAAGCTCATTGGAAGTGTAGAACCTCAGGCCCCACCCCAGACCTACTGATCAGAATCAGCACTTTAACAAGTTGTCCTGGTGATTCTCAGGGACTTTGACATTGGAGAAGTGATGTGGGAAAGTCAGTCCCAACACTGGGTGTGTCTATTAGAATTGCCTGGGGAGAATTTAAAGTTATTGATACCCTGGCCTCACCTTCAGAGATTCTGATTTAAATGGTCTGGGGAGGATTCCAGGTGGTGGAGTGTTTTATAATCTTCCCAGGAGATTATCATGTGTAACTAGGTTGAGGAGCACTGAAGAAAGTTGTATTCTGGGTGCGATGGGAAGCCCCTGAGGAGATCAGGGGAGTGGCATGACCTGATTTCTACAGAGTAGAAATTCTTAACCTCACAGTGATGGTTGAGGTGTTGAGGCAAAGCGGACTAGAAGCTATCTTCCACCTCTGCGTCTGACAGAAAGACAGCCCACTCTGCAAGGTAGGGACCACAATGTGAATGTGGCCATCACATTGAACACTGAACTCAAAACTTTGCTGGTTCACAGGCAGTAAATACTCCTTCTGCAGAAAAGAAACTGCAAGGACATCCATATTAAAGCCAGGATCAGAGCCAGATGCAGTCACTTTCTCTCATTACATACCTGAGGACCTTTACTTCCCAGACCTCCTTTCTCGCCTTTCATACCAGTCTCTCCTCTGGGACCCTACATACAGAGCACACAGAGAATTAAAGCATTATTTTCTTTCTAAAAGAGAACACTTGAATATTAACTTGAATATTAAAGATGGACATGATAAGTCAGTCACATGGACATAAACTGGAAAGAGAACTCCATTCACGCCCTTGGCTCTGTCTTGATCTGTGAGTTACCCTTCTGTGTGTGTATATAAGGGTCCAATTTGCAATTTAGGCAGTTGGGGGCATTTATAGTCAACTGAATAAATACTGAACTGTTGAATTTTTCAGTATTGCTTTCTAATTATCCTAAGCATCTTTAGACTCCAAATGCATATATTTCTTATGTGATAAAGAAAATGATCCTTAATTACATAATCTGAAACTGAAATATTAAAATGAATTTTCTATTCAATAACCACACTGCAGACTGGTCATAAGATATAGCATGTGGTAAGATGAAATCTGGATATTTCTACTTCTAGAATATTATGTTGCCTATTAATTGTGGCCTCTGTATATTAGGCAGAGAAACCTTCATGTTGTGTTTGGTTTTTCCATCTCCTTTTAAATTATGTCATGAAGAAAGTCTGTAAAGTGGAAGAAGGGATGTTGTCCTATTATTTGTTTAGCATGAAATAAAACCAGCCAATCCATTGAAATGCTTCCCCACAACCCCAGTGGCAAATATTTCTCACTTGAAGATAAGAAAAGTGAACCTTCCCCAGCTGGCAAGTAAAACAAAAAAAAAGGCAGTCAAGCTCAAAAGAGATAGAGGTCCAAGGAGGCAGACTGTTTACTGCTCTGAAGTCTTGGTAAAAATGTGAACACAATTTCTTATCTGACATCTAAGGATATTTTGCCCAACTTCCATGCACCAAGCTGCCAGTACATAATAGTTAATTTTTTCTTTAACTATGTGGATTAAAACTTTGAAAAATTATAGAAACTTTGCTTGTCCTGCATTTGCCAAACAGCAAAATTATTTCTCAAGATTTCAAAACAAAGTTTGGAGAGAAAAAAATATGTTCTAAACTTTCTATAGTCTGACCTCCTTTCCTTCATCTTAGCATTTTTTAGGACTTCCTTTCCCTTCTCAGTATTATTCCAGGCTACATTTTGCTCTTTCTGGCACATGCTTCTTTCCCTTCATGTGATCAGTGTAAGAGCCAACCATGGCTTATTCCTTGCAAAGGAAAATGTGCTGGAGGCAGCTCTCTGGGGAAGTGAGCAAGAAGGTAGGCTGAGTGCCACACTATAGATCACCCCGCTGAAGACTTCAGCTGTATTTGGAACAATTCTTTCCTAGAGTAGAGCCAGTTTTTCTACCACACAGGCGTCCAGATATGTAACACTGAGTTCTTACTATACTACATTGACCAAAATTCATAGTTTTGAGGCTCAACATTTTCTTTGGCTTGAGGTCTCCCCTAGAATATCCTAGCTAGCTTGAACTCATTGCATGTCCCTGCATGTTCATTCCCTTTTCACCCCCTGATGAGACAAAACTTAGATAAAGGAGACCAAATTCTGGACAAGACTATGTTGCTTCCTTACTTTATTTCCTGAAAACACTGAACAAACATCTGTATTTCTGCAAAGAGGTTTGAGGGATTCCATCAAGACTCCAGATTCTTCTTTATGTTCTCAAACCCTGATTAGTTCTGATATGTACCTGAGGGCCCTTAAGTCCCCACGAGCCTTCAAGTCCATCTGGGCCTGGGATGCCTGTTTTCCCCTGTGGTGAGAGAATCAACCTGTTAGCACTGTTTCCTGAGAATTTTGTCTCCTTTATGTACAAGATTATATATTTTCAATCACAATGTCAGTGCAGGATCTTTGGCAAAAATATGAAAAATAAAGAAATAAAAATTTCTATAATCTTATCAAGCAGAGATAACCAGTTACTATGTTGGTATATTTGCTTTCAAGTCTTTATACATGTGCACACTCACACACTCTTTTTTTTTTTTCCTGTAATGTTTGTAATACATCTGACTTGGGCATTTGGCCTGAAAAAACTAACAGTTTACGTTTTCTTCAAAAATCTCCAGACATCTTACAACATTATATTTACATTCAAATAGATTAAATATCTATGGATCAAAAGTTGAGAGTATCTTCACATTGCCCTTGAACTCTGACAGAGATAAGAAGTCCAAAGAAGAGGAAGGATTAAAAGGTGTAATTTAGTCAACTATTGGGATAGCCTAAAGTTTATGCCCCAGTTGTTACACAGATGTGATTAAATGTCCCTTGCTAATTGCCTTTTCCTAGATCTCAGAGGAATTTCTCAACACTTTCTCTCCCCAATCTTATTTCATGATGTTATTCTGGATTTGCTCTCCTTTTTGTTGAAGTCTAAACTTGAAGTGTGTGTGAGTAATGTCTGTGGATGGTAAACTCTCTTAGTCTTGGTCTGAAAATGTCTACATGTTCATCTGCAGTTTAGCTAGGTATAAAATTCTAAATTAACAGCTATTTTTCTTCTGCCCCTGCATATATCATTTTGTTTTCTGGCATGTTTTATTGCCAAATACAAGTCTGCTGCAATCTAATTTGCTATTCCTTTCAGGGGTAAAAATGCTTTTTCTCTCTGGTCATGTTTAAGATGTTTTATCTTTAGCATTCCAGAGTTTCACCATGATGTGATTGAGAGTGGATTTATTGTTTATCCTCATTGTATTTTCAACCTGAGGATGTGTGTTTCCTTGTTTCCTCAATTTCATAAATTCTAAGTCACAATTTCTTTTTCATAAAGATTATAGATACATGAGGCATGTATATCACCAACATGTACAGAGAAGATATGATACAATATTTGGAATAGTCAACTTTTGAATAAAACAGAAGTCCAATATGTATTAGGGTTTCACTGTACTCTCAGTTTTAAAAGGGTTTATGTAAATTGTAAGATTTCAGAGTTAATTGAACAAAAATCTACAATATCACTCAACTGAATTATTAGTTTGCACTTGAAACCCAAAGTTAAATTTAATAGTAATTGGGCCAACTAGTGTCTCTTGTCATTAATTTTTAGTCTTTGATTGGAATGCCCAAATCTTCATTTTAAGATTTGAGTTCTTGAAATTATAGCCTAAAAGATTTCTAACATTTTATTCCACAACCAGTATCATCAAAAAGTGAAAGAACTTTAGTCTTGAAAGAGGTTTCCCAGAGCCTTTATTCTTACTCCTTGATTGGACACAGAATACTTATCATTTGGAGTTAAGAAAAAAATAATTGTACCTGTGGGCCTGTATGTCCTCTTCGGCCATGAGCTGCCTAAAATAGGAGGAAAGGTAGGTACTGTTAACTGAAAAAAATGCCTTTTATATCTAAATTAGTAATGAACACCTTAAGGCACTCACCTTTTTTTAAGTACCCACATATTGCTTAAAACATTTAATTATCCACTGCACCACGACAGTAAAATGTTGCCAGCTCTGAATTTCTTATCCTAGGGCAATAGGTAATTAAAATCACATAGACAACTGAAGTCTGTACATACTTAAGGGAACAGATTGTGGTCAATAATTTGACCTCCATTAAACTATTACTAGAGCTGATCATAAGCTCCAAAATTGGCTGATTTGAATTTAATTTCTTTGCATTTTTGCAAAGTACTATCAAGTAAGCCAAAAATCAGGAGTGGAGTGGCCAAAAGGCAGGAAGCCAGAGGAAAAATTGGGAGAACTGACTCCATTGAATTTTATTATAAATTTCAGAATCTAAATATAACCGGAATAATTTTACCCTCTTCCCCCCAAAAAGCCAAATAATAAGCTTATCTGTCAAAAATTAAAGAATCAGCCCAAGCATTTGGAAGTTCTCAATTATGTTAATGAAATATTCAATCAAAATAGCAGCACTACAGAATCAAGTGAATTTTTCCTAATACTCTCATATGTAAGGTCAGGGTCTGGGTATATTTCAGATCAACATTTTGTAGATCTGGAAATCACACAAAGACATTTTATTGTCTAACTTAGGATGTCTCAGTAAAGTCATAGCAAGACTGACACCAGGATTTGCAAAAATCAGTATAATATCAGATGACATTTTCTTGATGGACATTTGAGATATTCAGATCAAAATTCTATGTGAGGCCAGTGCTGCAGACTTTAAATTCTTCTAATCATATTTTAGTTAAAATCTATTGTTATCTAAGAAACAGACTGTGTATATCTGGAGAAATGGAGACCTATCTCTTTAAAACCGTGATGAGTCTTCTTGAGATAAGAGTTTAAATCCTCTCTATCAGAGGGAGGAAGAGAAGCTCTCTCCACTCCTTTAGTACAAGGGTTTATCTGTTCTGGTTCAATTTACTACAGTTTCATTCAGAAAAATATCTACCAATAATCTATTACCCACAAAGCATATTGTATGGAAACCACGGGAGCATAAAGATTTCACACACATATACACACACACACAGTTCTTGACCTCAAGGGACCCTCATATTTTGGGTTTGGGGGGTGAAGAGATAAATATTGCAATATTTACAAGGCATAGTATGGCAAATGCCATAAGAAAGGGAAGATGTAAATATGGGTTTCAAAGAAAGCAATTATATCCAGTTTGTCAAATTAGGAAAATATTCCTAGAGGAAGATTATTTTTAAAAGTTTATTTTAAGTAATCTCTACACCCAACATGAGGCTTGAACTCACAACCCTGAGATCAAGAGTCTCATGCTCTACTGACTGAACCAGCCAGATACCCTGGAAGATATTTTTGATACGGGTTTCACAGAACGTGTAGGAGTTTTATAGGTAGAAGAAAATGAAAGAAGTCTTTCTAGTAAAGGGTAGAGCCTAAGTAATGAACTAGAGGCAGGAAAAAAGGAAGAGTATTTGATGGTGTGTATTTGACCATTTCTGGGTCAAAGGTGTGAGAAGAGAGGGGAGTAGTAGGGTTACTAAGCTGAAGGGTTCATATTCCCTTTAGCGGAAACCACTGGTGCCCTTAGAGCAGGAAATGTGCATGGCCAGACTTTAAGTGGATACATCTGGGTGTGGTAGGCACAACTGAACCTATATTCAGGCAAAATAAAGAGCTTCCTATAGGATATGATTTAAAGGATATGAAACAGGACCTTACATCCAAAAATCTTTCTCTGGTCCACTGTCACAGTGTTTGAAATAACATCAAGAAACATTTGGTGTCTGTCTCTTTAAGGTTTGACTTTGAAAGGCCTTGATTAAAATTAGCCATCTCAACATTGAGGTCCTGCTCCCTAGAGGCACTGGGTTGAGTGGTAATAAGTAAAAACTGATTTCTGTCCCTAGGCAGGAGTTTATAAGCCTAACAGAAGAGCTAGACTTTAATCCACCATTCATGCATAATGGAAACATCTCTAGAAGTCATCACCTAGCACTTTCATTAATGGCTGTGTGGGATTTAAACTTTAAATGGAAGTCATAAGTTTGAGATACCTTGGATAGGTGTGAGAGACTGAAAGAAAATAAGGAAATGGGGGAAATAATTTTACACTTTTGTTTTACATTTTTTTAAATGCTTTAGATGGGAAAGATTAAATCCCAAATGTCTTCATGGTTTACCCATGGGCTTGTAGTTGTCTGGTAACTCATCCAGACAGTCTGACTTATCTGTGAAAGGAAATGTGAATGAGCACATCAAGAAAGAAAATAACCCCAAAGGCATCCTGAGAGTAAGAAGACCCAGAACAGGATACTCAGTCTCGTTGGTCCCTCATAGCCTGGCTTTCTGATGGTTTACCAGGACCCACTTTTCCAGATAGGTATGGCCTGATTTGAGACACAATCCCCAGGGAAAAAAATAGGACATTCTTAATGGTAAAACATCACATTAATACTGAATCTTAATGGCAAACACTCATTCACAGTGATGACTGCCTGCCTGCCTGGGGGCACTTCAAGCTGCCCCTTAAAGTAGTGACAAGAGAGTTGAAAAGGGAAAAGCAAACTAACAGCCCTCTAGACTGAATAGGACTGAAGGCCATGTTTTAGTATGAGGCTACAGTTGCTTCTCATGATCCATGGCACAAGAATCTGTTCTAATTCTCAGTGAAGTTTGGCTCAGAAAGAACCAATCTCCTATCCCCACCTCCTGCCCCAGTGCTGTGGCTTTCTGGTCCTGATCCTACTCCCTCCACCATCCCAATCCAACCCATTAAAGACTGCTGGTAGAGCACCAATTACAGCTTGTCATCCGTACAGTTCCATCCCCCTCTACAATAGTGGTTTCAAACTGCAAGAGGGGGATTTAGCAACCCCCCTTCTCTGGCAACATTTGGCAATGTCTGGAGATGGTTTTCGTTGTCACAAGTTGGGGGTGCTGCTAGCACCTAGTGGGTAGAGGCCAGGGATAATACTAAACATCCTACAATGCACAAAACAACTTCCCACAACAAAGAATTATCTGATCCAATGTCAATAATAGGTTGAGACACCATCCCTTGAATCTGTAATATGATTCTAGGTGCCTTGAGAGTAGGGACTAGGTCTTATTTGATTTTGTAGCTCTAGTAGTAGAGTTGCTGATACACTGTAGGTGTTCAATAAATGTTTGTCAAATGAATCAAGGTCAGATTTGGTCAACTGCTGTTATTTCCCTGCATGCCACACCCTACCAGCATCCTCCAATCACTTTTTAGTTCAGCAGACTCTTACTGCACCAAAGAGTTCTCAATACTTATTATCTATCTATATTTTAGAGTTTTTCAGTTAGTGGTATAAATTTTTCTTCCTCTGAAAGGACAACGACTTTACTGTTATTAAAATATGATACATGCTGATTTTTAAATATTCAAATGCAGGAAAAAAACAGAATAAAAATTTAAGTCATCCCCCCCAAAAAATTGAAGCCATCCCAAATCCTACATAGATAAAACTATTGTTAACATTTGGTAATCATGATTCCCAACATCTTCTTATGCATGTTTACAGATAGAGTTCTAAATAGTACTTTTTTTTTTTTTAAAGATTTTATTTATTTATTTGAGAGAGAGAGACAGAGAGAGCACAGGCAGGGGGAGAGGCAGATGCAGACTCCCAGCCGAGCTGGAAGCCCGACATGGGGCTTGATCCCAGGACCTGGAGATCATGACCTGAGCCGAAGGCAGACGCCCAACCATCTGAGCCACCCAGGCGCCCCTAAATAATAGTACTTTTGATTAAGAAAGGATGATGGTATTTATGCTATTTCAAAATTAAAATATTACATTTAATTTTACTTGAATTTAATAGAAGAACAAGATAAATGGGGGCTGTATTGCCTGAATTTTCGAAGGCTTTATCATATTAATTATTCATATGTACAAAGGACAACTCAGGTGGGTATGAAAATCTTGAACCCCTGGATTTCCTTCAGAACTCTACCTGTTCTACTGCTCTCCCTTTTGGCCCTGATTGTTGTGAAAAAGGCTGAAGACAAACTGGGTTTTCTATCTTTTCTGCTTGGAAATTCTTGGAGATCGTTCCTTTACATAATACGTTTGGTAATTTCACTAGGATGTAGCTCAGTGTTAAAGTTTTTGTATCAATTTTTTTTTCTGAGTCAGAATATGCCTTGTCTACCTGTACATTTGAGCCTTTTTATAAGAAATTCTCTTTTATTATACTTCTGAATATTTTCTACATTAGTCTGTTTAACTTAGTAATACAAATTGTACAGTTGTTGGCTCTCCATTGTCCACCTCTATCATTGCTTTTGTGGTTTCTTGATTACTATATGCCCAACTATATTTTCAGTCTTATTCTAATTTTTTTGTTGCTCTTAACCTATCTTGCATGTTCATCACCCCCAAACACTACCAGCTTGCTTTCTTCACTTTCTATCATCTTGTCAGTTCTTTAGACTCTTTTTAGAGCAATCACATTGCCTTAGTTTTTTCGAGACTTTAGAGAACTATTTGCCAGAGTCATTGTCTTTTCCTTGAATAATTCCTCTCCCAATAAGGGTTTATTTGCCCTTTGCTCATGTCATTTTCCTCTTCTTTCTATGCATAAGTCTTAATAATCATTTAATAATGAAGATTAATAATATTTCTGGTTATTAATCACTTTTGAAGAGGGCCGCCTATTTACTGAATAACTGTATGTGGTGTAGCTGGACCTAGGTCAGTAGCTTTGATATAGATATGTTGTCTCAAACCCTTTCTCATCATGAAGTATTTCTTTTACCTCATGCTACCTCTCCCTTCAAATTTGGGCATTTAAGAGATTTATGGAACTCACATAAAGCCCCTTAAATCATAGTTTTGCAATAGTCACTGTTTCTTCGATATTTGCAGCCTCCATGGACCAGACTGCTGGTTGTAGATATTAAAAATGAAATATTCTTTAGTTTTCCATGATTTCTGCCTCCTCAGCCACTCTGTTTCTGTGGGTATATTCTCTGATCTTCTCAAAACCTGAAAGCTACTTTTAGAGAAATCTGATCCCTGCTTGAGGTCTGAGGTGTAAGTATAAGCTTTCCAAAGTCTCCCTTCATTAAGATCTAGATTTTAAAAGAACTGGCCAATATTTGCCATCACATGTGGCTTGAAGTTGTGGTCATTCTTTGTTAATCTCTTTTTAATTTCTTGTGTTGTTATTGGTAAGTTGCACAAAAAGGAATAGTAAAAAAAACCACATTGACTTTGCCATCTTTAGCTGGAAGTCCCACTTTTACTCCTGAATGACACTGCTGAATCTATAACCCAAATGGGACATATTTCTCAGGAGTTGTGCAGTTTAAATAATACATGGTGATGCTGTGTTAGCCTCTAGAGAGACTACAGCCTCTATAAAACAATAAAAGTACATCTCTCATGCCAGGAAATCTTGGATGATATTCTTTAAGTTCAAAATATTTTCCCAGGGTATGTAAGCTGGCTACACCCTTTTAGAAAGTGAAATGAATAGCAAATGTATTGCTTTATCTTTAGGTGCATTAACACAGCAGCAGTAGTAAAGTGCTTTCCCAGCAACTAAATTCTGCACATTTTAAATGTAACTTCTGTTTTCATTTCCATTTTCTTTGCCTAGCAAAGAAGAGGAGTTCCAAGCTACAAAAATATGTTCTTGATGAAGTATAATAGCTGGTTCTATGAACTTCTGCTCAGAAAATACGATGCATAATAAATGTAATATATCAAACTAGTTTTTATCTGTGCTCAATAAATAGCACAAAGAATTTAGGAGGGAGGTGGAGGAAGTTGGAGGAAGTAGATAACTAAGAATGGAAAGGAAATGCTGCAAAATGAGAAAAGGTCTAATTTAGAACCTGATGCAAGCACTTAAGTGTATTTTATTAGAGTTATCTCTTTTTATTAGATAAAAATTTTCTTTTATAATTTCTGTGCTCTTCCAAGTAGTCAGGCACAGAACCTTTTTCAAAAAGTGCTTGTTGAAAAAACACAACAAAATTAAATAAGAAAGACCCCAAAAGGTTGCATAAGCAAGTGACCCAATTTCATTCTTAGTATTTCCACAGTATGGAGGTTCCTCAAAAAATTAAACATAGAGCTACCTTATGATCCAGCAATTCCACTTTTGGGTATATATATCTGAAGGAAATGCGAACACTAATAAAAAAGATATCCACACCCCTGTGTTCATTGCAGCATTACTTACACAATAGCCAAGACACGGAAGCAACCTAAGCAACCACTGATGGATGAATGGATAAGGAATATGTGATGTGATATATATATATATATAACAAAATGTGTATATATATGTATAAATATAACAGAATATTATTCAGACAAAAAAAGGAGATCCTGTCATTTGTGACAACATGGATGGACCCTGAAGGTATTGTACTAAGTGAAATAAGTCAGAGATAGACAAATACTATATGGTCTTGCTAATATGTAGAATCTCAAAAATACAAAAACAAAACAAAACAAAACAAAAAAATAACTCCAAAAACTTGACTCCTAGACACGGAGAACTTTTGGTAGTTGCCAGAAGTAAGGAGTGGGGGGGGGTGGTGGATAAAATGGGTAAAATGGGTCAAAAGGTACAAACTTCCAGTCACAAAATAAATCATAGGGATGTAATGTACAGCATGGGGACTATTGCTAATAATACTGTTTCGTATATTTGAAAGTTGCTAAGAAAGTAGATCTTAAAAGTTTTCAGTACAAGGAAAAATTTGTAACTACACGTGGTGATGAGTGTTAACTAGATTTATTGTGGTGATTATTTCACAACCACATATACAAATCATGTTATACACCTGAAACTAATGTTATACATCGACTAAATCTCAATTAGTACTATACATATATGCTTTAAAATTGAGCACAAATAGAAACCAGTTTAGTATACTGTATTTATTATGCATTGTATTGTCTGAGAAGTTCACAGAATCAGCTATTATACTCCACACAAAGAAAATGTTTTTGTGTCTTGGAACACACACCTTCTTTGCAAGGCAGAGAATATAGAAGTAAGAACAGAGGACTTATACCAGGACTGACTTCCCTAAGTAGTCATAAAATTAGCAGAGGAATGGAGTTTGGGACTTAAAATGACATCCCTGGCAATGGCAGTTAGCATAGTGAGAAGGCCAAACTTTCACCACTCTTCCCCTAGTTGGCTGCTTTTTTGTTCTCTTTGCCCAGCCTTTTCTCCTGATCGGTAATTTTCCTTGCAACCAGCACCTTCCTGCCTCATCTTTTCAGGGGCTTTCCACAAGCGCTTCGCCAGCTGTGTTCTCAGAAGCTATCCCAAGTGTCCCCACGGTCTTGAGCCCCAGCAGAACCATCCCACTCACTCCCCACAATCGGCCATTTTTATCACAATATAGGCTACCAGAGCAGTGGGTCTCCTTGTCTAGAAGGGCTCTTACTGTCTTTCTTCTGGAGCCTGGTGTTCCAGGGGGCCCTGGCCAGCCTCTTCCACCCTGTCAAGTGAAAAGACAGACAGGTGACAGTAATTACACAGCACTGACATATTTCCTCTTCAACATCTGCTTGTGCTGCAGGGAGGGTGGATGGATACACACCAGCTAGGGAGTTATCCTCCCTTTGGATGTGGATTACTTCTACTGTTTATAAACCATATGTCTATGCAGGAAATGAGGGACTACAGGACAAAATGCTAATGACATGGCTTCATCTGTTCATAACCACTGTCTAACTTGTCTTTGGGTATCAGTTATAGAGTATCTGAATCAAACTATCTCCCACTGTGTTGCCGCAGAGTGGATAAATGAAGCATGCCATGTGTCAGTTACGGCTACTACTGGTTTGGATTTCTACCTTTGGACTTCTTGTTCTGTTTGGCTAACCTGTGTAGATTCACACCTGCATGTGAATAAAATCTCACAATACTCATGCATCTTCCCAAAATAGAAAATGAAGGAAATTTATGAATCTATAATGAGACATGTGAGACTTACATTTACCACTTAGTAAAAATGGCAGGTAGCATTTACTGAAGGTTTATGATGCGGCAAGGTCAGTCACTGAATTCCCACCATAACCTTTAAAAGTAGGCTATTTATCCTATTTTGCAGATGAGAAAATTGAGATTTACAGAAAGTGGCCCAAGGCCACAGAGCTGGTAAGGCACAGAGCATGAAACAGGACCTGGGCCTGTCCCCAAAGTCAAGTTCTTCCTACCACATCAGACCTCTCCCCCAGGGGAAGTCACCAGGGGAACTTCCTCATCAAGAAGATCCAGAAAAATACATTTTCCAGATTATTACACTTTTAAAAATTCTGAAAAACAAGGTAAGATGATCAAATTGTGGTTTGTGAGATTTCATGGGATTAATCCTAAGAGATTTGCCTTGAGCATGTAAGCTGTATAGATCTACCAGATCTTTTTCTTTTTATCATGTACTACAAATAATACAATGTCTTCTTAGGGTATATGACTCCTGTATCCTGGAAGGCCAACAATTTACTGGCTTGTTCCTTCCATCAGCTAGCCCTACATTTTAAGATGGGAATTAGATGTTTGCATTCATAAATGAAGACCTCAAGGGCAGGGCTTGGTGAAGCAAGTCACCCCAAATTCAGAAGAACAAGGGAATGTTTTTTGAACCCTAGAGTAGCAGATAAGGAGGAGGAAAAGGTATTTTTGCTCCTAAAGATGCTTTTTCTGGAGCAAGTATGTCACATCATTACAAGTTTGCTTTCAAATGCCCACATAATTACTTGTCTTCCACGTTCTCCTTTCAAGCCCTTAGGTCCTTCTATGGTATTGTCAAATCCAGGAACTCCCTAAAAAACACAAAATAAAGAGAAAAATTTTGAATCTCTCTCCTTAAAAATGTAACTGCATATAACACATTTACTCACTCCCCCCCTTAAAAAAATTGACAAAATAGGTCCAATCCATTTAAAACCATAGATAGGTAGAAATTACAAATGGCTTATACATGATTTCTTTTCCTCCTGTGTTCTGCATTGTCAGAAGAGAGTGGGGACCTAAGGTGAGTGTTGGGGGGATGTGGGGGAGGGGAGCAAGAGCTCACCATAGAAGGCATTGCCAAGAGAAGCAAGGGTGACATGGCTTGTGTTTATGACAATTCTCATCCTGGGTCTGGAGGTACCCCTTCTTACTACTGCCATCCTTTCTCTTAATATTTGCTCTTCTTTCTTGGGGCCTACACAAGTTTATACTTGAGGTTGTTAGATTTTTACTCTCCCCTACCTTTGGGAGAAGGGAGACGGTTTGTAATGGGCTCCACCACAAGAACATAAGTACACTGAGCAGCACTGAGGACTGTATCTGCCATCCATTCTTTCTTTCTCCCCTCGGACGCCTGGTAGCCTTCTAGCCCCATATGTTCACTGCTACTTTTCCAGTTTTCAGAAAATTCTAGCATCTTGAGTTTCCCCCAATATTCATACAAACATTCTAGCAGGAACTCATTGTGGGACATTATCCTTAGCAGTCCAAACAGAAAGCTTTCTAACTTGGATAGTTAGGACCACCAATAGAGCAGTATCCCCATGATGCTGGGACAATCAATTGAGCCAGTCAGTTCAGTCAATGCTCCAATAAATTGAGAGGGGACAAGAATTATCCAGTCCTGCTGAGTGCCAGCTGCTGGGCTGTTTGGCTGATAGCAGCCCAGATTACCTTCATCAATCAATAAGTAATTTGAGATCACCAACAGGGACATGTCATTGTTCCAAATACTTAGAAAGATTTTTAAACAAATAGTTTCGACACTTACAGTTTATAGGCTACCAGAGAGAAAAAGATGCTCTTAGAATTTACTTTATAACTGAGATTACCAGAATTTATGTGAAAACTTAGTTCTTTCCCCCCACATACCAAAGCCAAAGATTATTTTCTACAATTTCTGTTTTAAGTTTAAATATTTGTCTGTTAAGTTCTCCAAGCAGGGTATACCTAAATCACAATGTTAGAGATTGTATTTTGGCAAAAAAAGGAAAAGGAAAATAATGTAAAGTCCAAAATCTTATTCCACTGGATGTATAAATAACTTATCGAGGTCCAACTCCAAACTATTTAATTGAAGAGATGGCATTAAAAAGTCATACGCTAGCATATTCTACAGAATAGAATATCCTAGTTGTTTGGTCAGTCTGAATATGATCTGTCCAGTCTTTCAATTTTTTTCTATGCAACTGGACAAAACATCTAACACAAATTTATGATTCAACATGGGCTTCTAATAATGATATGTTTTAGAATCATGAACCTTACTACACTCTGTAGCTCAAATGATCTGGTTCAGTTTTCTCCCCAGTATTACATGAGATTACATGAGATTTTTAAAAATGGGAAATTCCAAATGGCCAAACTAGCTGTCACATGATTGGAAGTTCTGTCTGAATAAGCACAGATTTTCAGGAATTTGTGCCATTTGTATGCATTCCTACGAATAATCTGATCATGTGTGGGTTCTATTTATTCAATCAATCTTGCTCTCCCAAATTTTTCCTGAAATAGTAACCCATAAAAACCACACGTAAAAAGACTCAGAGAATTGTCTTTGATTTGAGATGTATACTCCCAAGAGGGTGGGAAGAATCATCATGCATTAAAAAACTAAAATTAGTATCGTGACAAACAGCACATCACAGAAGTTCTAGTGGGTTGAATTTTCAGCCATCTCGAAGTCATAGAACCTTAAAAAAAAAAAAACCGTCTTACATTATTCAGATTCTTCTGGAAGTGTTAAGTAATCATACAGACAATTTGGCAGACAATTAGGGGGGATTCTGACCAAAGTACATGGCAATTTTATAGCAATATCCCAAGGAAATTTTTGGCCTTCATATATAGATGACTGAAATGTCTTTGAACTACTATTTATTATTTTTTATTTATGGATACTTTTTTATTTCTAACTAGATACTTAGAAGTTGTTTCAAAACTCTCAGGTCATCAGACTATTATCAGAAAACATCACTTATTAAACGATGTAGTCTTCAAGAGCAAATTCCTCTGCTTTTAAAATAGTTATCTTCGATGTATACCTAACATTTATATTTCTCAATATATTGCACTAAATTCTTTCTCTGATCAATTGATAGCTCCTCCTCCAATATACAAAGTCCTGTGAGTTTCCCAGTTGCCCCACATCCTTATCGGCACTTGTTATTGTCAGTTTTTTTTTTTTTAAATTAGCCATTCTGATGTGTGTATGTAGTACACTGCTATGGTATTTTGCTGGTGGAAGTGTAAATTAGTACAGAGTTTTTTGAAAACTGGCTTAAAAGGCTTAAGCTTAATGAGACTGAATGAACTATTGTTACCGACAACTATGTGGATGAATCTCACAAGCATAAACTTGAGCAAAAGAAGCCAGAAACAGAAGAATGTATCCTATATGATTCTACTTACTTAAAGTTCAGGGATATTGGTAAAACTAATTTATGGTTTTAGGACAGTGATTACCTTTGGGAGAGGCTGGTAGTGATTGAATTAGACATGGGGGGCAATTTCTGGGATGTCCCATTTCTTTACCTGGGTGGTGATTACACAGGCACATTTACATTCATCAAGCTGTGCATTCGTAACATGTGTACTTTTCTGATGTTACAGTTCAAAACTAAGTTCTAGAATAATGCCCAGCATAGTGATTATAGACAATACTGTATCATATGCTTCAAAGTTGCTAAGAGACTAGACCTTAAATGGTCTCATCACAAAAAAAGAAATGATAATCCTGTGACACGATACAGGAGTTAGCTAACCCTATGATGGTAATCATATTGCAGTATATAAATGTTACCAAATCAGTATCTTATAACAACTTAAATTTACACCATGTTCTATGTCAATTATATCTCAGTAGAAAAGTTTAATAAACAAACCTAAATCCTAATTCGTTAAGATTTTGGAGACTTACTTTTGTGTGGGTGGGGTGATGGAAGTCCTATAGTACTGATGTTTCACTGGACTTGGCATATCCCCTACACTGGTGTGGGTCATGCCTATTTTGCCAGGTTATATCCAGCAGAGCAGGCACCTTTGTGTCATAGGTTTTGCCTGAAACGGTCCTAGCTGGCTTGGATTCATGAAAATTAAGTTCATATTCTTAACTGATAAAGGCTCTTGGGGAATGGAAGAAAAGAGATGGCTTTGTTTCTTCCACCCTATCCATATTTTGAGGTACTCAGAGGAAGAGAATGGAAGGGACTAGAATTCCTTCATGGCTCTGAAGCACAGTAACAATTCTGAATATGTATTCTCAAAAAACAAATGCACCACTGTTGGACAAGATCTTCTCACTGTCCATGCTCATTCCATAGATGCAGAGGATCTAGCACAAGGGAAATGCTTTTAAAATTCCACAACAGTTCTGCTTGTAATGATCTAAACTCAGGATTTCTATTGTAGTAATGTAAAGTGGGGCTCTCTTCTTATCAAAAGCTGATGGCAACCAAGCCCTGTTTAGCTCACAGCCCACGCAGTGCCAGCACTTACAGGGTCTCCTCGCTGGCCCTTTGCACCTTGGTCACCAGAAACCCCTCGCTTTCCTGGGCTTCCCTAAAGATAATACAAATCAGAAGAAGGATAAGAAAAGAATTAATAACATTAGTAAAAACAAAGAGCTTATCTTCTCCCTCATTTGAATAATTAAAATTTCTCTACTAGAGTTATTATTTTTTTAAGATTTTATTTATTTGACAGAGAGAGAGAGAGAGAGACACCCAGAGAGAGAACACAAGCATGGGGAGTGGGAGAGGGAGAGGCAGGCTTCCTGCAGAACAGGGAGCCTGACGTGGGGCTCGATCCCAGGACCCTGGGATCATGACCTGAGCCAAAGGCAGACGCTTAACCATCTGAGCCACCCAGGTGCCCCTAGAGTTATTTTTAAGCTGGACAGATGGACAACCAAAAAATAGTTTCAGGCATCACGTAAATAATTTAAGAGTGATCTCAATTATTTACCACAGGGAGGAAGTCTGTGTTCCAGACACATTTGTTGTCTTAGTTTTTACAGCTACTTTATAAACCAGGTATTGTTTGTAGATTTCTTTTAATGAAGCAGCTGAGATTCAGAGACATTATCCATTTTCTCCAAGGTGGTTGTATCAGATAGAAACTGGGTTTCTGACTCAGCTGTTCACACCCCAAAGACAGACAAAGTGGATGATGGAAGTATGGCTGCTGTTGGTGTCTGTTCTAAATGGGAATGAGTGGCATACACTTGCGGTGTGCTGCCCCACCCTACAGACTCTTGTTAACACCCTGCTGCCATTCTTAGTGTGGTAGCTGCTTTTCATTAATGGCCCTAATTCTTTACTTCTGTATCTATGCCCTTTGCCATGTGACTCTGTAATGCTTTCCAGTTGTCCCGAGTTTGGCCATGACTGAATCTGGCCGACAGAAAGAGATGGAAGTGTTGCTGTGAGAGCTCCAAGTCTAGGCCTTAAGAGACCTTGAGAGAACCTGTGTGTTTCTACTTGCTCCCTTGTGCATCTGCCATGGCCATGAAAAGGTGACGGAAAACAAAGCCAGACAATGCTTCCTGGTCCTAGGAGGAAGATAAGAGACATGTGGAATAAGGCTGTCAGCCAACCTACAGACACCTGAGCCAAGATCAGCCATGCTTAGCCTAGACCAGGGATCTGGGCTACAAACCTCAGACACATAGGAAATAAATGTTTATTGTTGCATGCAGTTGAGGTTTTGTGATTGTCACAAAGCAATTTTGTGGTGCTCACTGACTGATACATTTAGGGTAGCTGTTTTACTCTGTTAGTCACACCTCTAATTGCCAGGACATTTTTCATGTTGTCTCTTTATTGAATCCCTACCTGGGATCCTTCATCACCCTTTTCTCCTTTTTCTCCGGGAAGACCACTCTCACCCTAAAAAACAGAAGAATAAACCCAAATTTCCATTTTCTTGATGAGAAATAGTTCAGAAGGGCCTTTTTGGGACAAAGAGAAGGCTCTACCTGTTCTCCATTTAATCCGCCAATTCCACTTCCTCCAACTTCTCCCTGAAAAGACAGATGTGATCAGAATAGAGTGTATTACACATTTAGGTGGAAAGAAGTCAGACCCCAAACAAAAGTCTAGTTTTGTCTTTCATATACAGCCTAGTCCTGAGTAATAACAAAGATTACTGAGTAATAGAAACTGTGAACAAATAATACACATTGCCTGCAATAAAAAACAAGAATAAGCAAAATCAAATGGCTGGTAATAAAGGAAGATCCAGAGAAACTTCATTTGTATGATCTACTGTTTAGTAGTTTCAAAAAATGAAAATATTTCTAGATAAGAGATGGGCAGATAAATGGATACCACTGGTACCATACCTCCTGTCCATTTAGTCCCCTGTTGCCCTGAAAATAGAAAGGACAGTAGTGGTTAGTGTGAGAAAGCGGAATTAATGTTGGAAAGACTTATCAATGCCTAATGCAACCCTTACCTTCGGACCTTTGGCACCATGGCATCCCTTAGTACCTTGCTCTCCCACTGGTCCACTGGTTCCTCTGTCTCCCTGAGAAAGAGAACATACCTAGATGAGACTTTTCCATTGTACTCTGGATTCTTAGAAATTTTACAAGTTTTGTATCGGAAAAAAATGTGTAACTGCTCATGGTTTACAATCCAGAATTCATGCTTATTAAACCTGAGAATGGAAGTAAATCAGAACTACTCTGATGACAACCCTTTGCTTTGGATCCCACCTGGATACTGCCCTAGGTAGGGTGGTATCTAAATAAAACAGACATACAAACAAGTGGCAGCTAAAATGTATTCTCAAAATTTCAGCAGCGATTCCAGGAATAGATAATGAAGAATTGGTGAGGCACCAGAGAAGGATGCTCTAGGTATGATCTAACTAAAATCTAAGCATGATTTCCAATCCAAAATCCATATTCCTTCTCTTTCTTTAACCAAATATCATTCCTACAATCCTTGCCTTGGTTACCCCACTAGTCTGTGTAGTCTTGTGATCTGGAAACAAAGAGATCATCCTCTGCTTCTCTCTCCCCAGGTCACAATTACTTACATTCATCCTCTTTAACATACCCCCTTATACTGCCCCCAACTAAGATTAGGACTGCTTTGTCCTACACCTACTACTGCAAGGCTTCTACCTGTAACCCCTGCCTTATTAGCATCCATACATTGCCTGAGTATCCTTTTAAATCCATGCCCCCATTATTTTTACTCCTGTGCTTAATATCATCCAATGACTGCCCATCAACTGGAAGACACCAAATCTTCTGTAGGATATTCAAGATGCCCAATTACTCTGGGTCTTGCTTGCCACGTAACCTCCTCACTGTGTCCTGGGTTCCAACCATGTTGGCTATGTGCCATTCTACACACACACACACACACACACACACACACACGCACACAGATTCTCTGACTCAATCACATACCTTTGAACACATTGTTCTCTCTCTAGTAATATGTTCTCCCCCACAAACTTTGCCTGAAGAAATATCTATTTGTCCCTCAGATGTCTGCCCAAGCATTACCCCTTGTTTGCAGCCTTCCCCTCCCAAGCCTTAACTACTACCAAGGCTGTTAGGTATTTGCTCTGCTATGCTTTGCCACAATGCACCTCATTGTAACATTGGAAGAGTCGTTGTGTTTAGCAGCTGGAAACGGTTGTCTCATTTGCCTTTCCACTTGTCTGAAGTTACCTAAGAATCATATTTTTTCTTTTCCTTATTTTTTATTTCTAGGGTCTAGACACTGTGCCTGAAACATGGTAGAATGCCTTAATATATATTTGTTAGATGAATACATGAGTGGAGAAGTTCACTTATTATGGTAAATGGTAAGATGCTCAATATATAATTGTTAAAGGAATGCACGGATGGAAGGAAGAAAGGAAGAAGGATGGATGGATGGCTGGATGGCTGGATGAATGGATGGGTGGATGGACTTAAGAGTGGAGGTCCTTGATAAATAATGTGGGGAGTTGGTTTACCTGTGCAAAATGGATCAGGAAGGGGGAAATGGCAGTGATTTGAGTCCCCTGGTGAAAAAAATAACTTTCTCATTAAGTTCATTGTGCAGCGTTGGTGAACAGCCAAAGAGGAGACAATAGGTTAATAAACCATTATTGACCACCAGAAGCAAAGCCCAGTGAGAATTAGAAAAGACCTCAGATTTTGTACATGAATTCTTAGTCTCTGACTTTTCTTGTTTCCTTCTGAATTGACACAAACGATTTCCTTTTGTAGATATGTTCTCAGGAATAAATAGAGGTGAAATAAACCTTGACTTACAGCAACACCTTCCTCTCCCAGATAGCCCTCACTGCCTTTAAAACCTGGGGATCCCTGGAAATAAGGAAACAAAGAATGCATTAGAACTCCACAGACCAAAAACCAAAGGTCATCAAGCAAAAATCTTTAACTATAGTTTTACTTTATGTAGAATTACAGGAGTTTGAAAAAAAAAATAATCCTCCCCCCACAACATAGGCTGTATTTATACACATAAAAATAAATGTAGTTTTGAAACAAGTATCCAGATAACTCAAGGGTGTGTGCATGTGTGGATCATAATGCTGTCCATAACCCTCTCTGGGGTTATATATAGTGCTGGAATATTTTTTCTCAGTCAAACCTTCAAATGAACACAGCTATATTTGCCCTTGACAGACTAGAATTACCCTCTTTTCTTAACAAAAATTTCTTTTAGGATTTATGCTACACATAGGAAAATAGACCACACACATTTCTTTTCATTCTTTCTGAGCCCGGTTTTTTTTTTTTTTTTTTTTTTTAAATCTACCATTCTCCTTCCATAAAGTTGAAGCATTCAGGAAATAGTCCGAAAATTTTCTTCAGAGACACAAACATGTTGATTTGGGAGTTATGGTGCTATCTACAAATTATTCACAAATCAAACACACATGTAAACAAGCAGTATTGAAATTATTAAACACATCCATAGTATGTTTGTACATATTTTAGCACTTAGCATATTTTAGCATGCTCCCAAATCATATTTTTTTTTTATAAGAGTACATAATTTTTTTTTGGTTAGGAAATACATAAATCTACTTTTGGCTACTGTTTTATGATTGGCATTTTTGTGCATACATCTGTGATATTTTTGGTCTGGCTAAAGCTGACTGAAACGTTGCCACATCTTCTGTGAGGACAGGGTGAGCTGACCTAATTTGCTTGTCAGCAGACTACCCAAAACATACCCTACTTCATTTAAATGACTCTGCAGTCATTAAAAATGGGCACTGAAAGGACACTGATATTCAGGAGGTTTTCATTATTCAACACAGAGATCACCGTTGATTTCTGGGTGTCGTTGTCATCCCTGCTGGAACACTAGATAATCAAGGATCTTGGCAGTTGTCCCTCCTGACACTTGTATTGAAAGTTTTTTAGAAGACTCCAATTTAGAATGCCAAGGGAAAGCCAGGCGTATCTAGTTGTCATGGAGAGTAAGTGGTTACCTCAAAGGCTCTATCTAGAAGTTAAAATCATCCTTTATTTCCACCTAACCCTATGTCTGAAAGACATACTACATTCAAATAAGGTGAGCCATAAATCTTAACTAAAATCACCTTTTTCCCCGGTGGTCCAGGATCCCCCATTATGCCATCCCCTCCAATGCACTTGCAGAATAAACAGCAGCACGTCCTTTCAGCAACATTAACCTTGGGGAAGAGTAAGAAATACATGACATTGGGTGGCATTGCTTCCCAAATCACACATACACGCTCGATGGTGTCATTCAGACTTCTTCCACAGTTTCATTATTCCCCATTAAAGTAACCATGCTCCAGAGAGAGTGCATGAGACATTCTTTAGCTGCTATCCTTCCTTCTGTGGTCTGCATTCTCCACCCTATGAGAACTTCAAATCAACTCAGAGGTTTCTTTTATTTTTTAAATTTAAATTGTAGGTAGTTAATATACAGTACAATATTGGCTTCTGGAGTAAAATTCAGTGATTCATCACTCACAGACAACATCCAGTGCTCATCATAACAAGTGCCCTCCTTAATCCCATCACCCATCTAGCCCATCCCCCACCTCCTATCAACCCTCAGTCTGTTCTCTGTTAAGAGTCTGTTACGGCTTGTTTCCTCAAAGAGGTTTTTGTATCCTCAAAATGCTATTAGCTTAGCCATGGCCAGCTCAGTGCATACTAATTTATTAATGTGATTTCTTGATCCCACCCCATCCCAGCATTGACCATGGTGTTGCTGATTACCTTATATAATTCTGCCCCCAATATTTTGTTCAATAAAATGAATGTTGTTTTCTCCTTTCCCTATTTTGTGAAATCTTTGCATGCTAAAGGATTTAGACAGTGCCCGATGTCATAGTGCTTAGAATGGAATCCAGTGGTAAACACTTCCAGAAAAGTTTTTGTGACAGGATTTCAAAAACACCAACTACACACTCAACATTTCCAAAACCCTTGCTGTAGAGGATGGGGTAATGGGGAGAAGATTCCCCTTTATACCTTGGCTGAAAAACCATATTATATATTGAAAAATATCAGTGAATTTTATCCTGAACCTAGTCATCCTCTGAAAAATTGACATATTCCACTGCATTTCTACAATTAACCCACAAGATTAATTTTTAGGAAAATTTGCAGTAAACACCATGCTTGGCCTTGGTGGGGTAGAATCACTCTTTGTGTTGAAAAGTTTCCCATCAAAAATCTAGTGTGATGAAAAATGAAAATATTTTGTCATAATAATCATTTAGCAATTGTGCTTCTGTGTCTATTATATAATGTTCCTTTTCAGCCATTAGAAAAAAATTTTCCCCTAAAAATGTCAGAAAAACCAATAAAACTTGAAATGTGTGAAATCAAATAACAAACTGGATTCTTTGATTTTATATTAGATAATACCAATTTTCTTCGGATCACTAAAACCCTACAGCATTAGATCTTTTATTATTAATGTTAAAATTGATATATTTCTAAAATTAAGTTTTTCTTTGATAATCTAGCATTGATGTGATATTGAAACAATGACAGGCTTGTTTTGAGGAATAACTTCCTCCCTCTATGAATTACCAATACGAATTTCAAAGACAGGGGAAAAAAATAGTAGGAAAAAAAAAGACCTTTTGTAAAAGAGACACAGTCTTCCCATGTAGAAAAAGCAATTCCAACAAAACTTCCATATTCTTGAATTATTTTCACGTAATTACTACACTTAACAAATGGTGTTTAAACATCTATTTATATACACATTCTACAGGTGAAAAATAGTAGGAGCTAGCATGTTATTGGAAGGTGTCTTGATGTGATTACAGAATTCATAAATCATAAGCAAATGAGAGATCATTAGCCAGTTATTAAGGTGAAAGTGGTGCCACATAATCTGGTAACCCTTCACCACTCTAGTTTGAATCCTTGTACATTTCTGAAAGAAATAGGACTAGGCTGCACCCATGTAGACATTAGGTTCTAAAAAGAGTTCACAAGGCAAACACTGCAGTCAAGACATTGACAAAGCTTTTGATCGCACATACAGTACAACATAGGAGGAGGTCCATCATCATGTTGCTGTGTTCTTCCTCCAATATCGGGGCAGGTTCCTCTTCCTTTGGTTGAACTCCAAGTGCAATCGGCTCTCCTTTACAAGCCATGTTGCAGGGAAAATACACATCTTAAACACGAGTATTATACTCACTGCAGTGAGCTGTGACACTTAGGATCCACAAGGGATGTGAAAATCAGCTGGCTGAGGGAGCAGTGGATTCACCCTGTCACCTCAGATTCCCTCCAGCGCTTACATTCAGTGACTGTAATTCGGGCAGGATCATAGGTGCTATAAATTTCTTCCCTTTTTTGCCAAGCATATTAATTAAACGTGCTTTGATGTATCTCTACCATATTACATTTTTTTTTTCAAAACACCCTCTTATTTAGGCTGTTTACTAATTCAGAAAAGCCTTTTTCTCACACCCAAGTGAACAAAATTAGTTCAAATTCGTAAGCATAAGTACTAAATCTATATACAAAACAAATAGAAAATTTAAACTCACCAGCCTTTTCTAAGTAACTTACCAGTTGCTTTGACAGTCGGCTCCCAAGGTCCCTCATTCCAATAGTGAGCTGGATCCTGTACTCAAACCCTTTCCCGAATTCAATGTAGAGAAGATCAGCCAGGTCACTTGTATCGGTGGCTCCATCCAGAGCAACAGTTATGAAGGCATTCAGGCCTATCCAACACAGTTTACAATTCTCTGGGTAAGGTGGTTTTGGCTATTTTAATCTTTTTGCATATGTATCTAAATTGTTATTCTAGGAAAACAGTTGCAAGAGGAACACTCATTTTATTGTCTACTTCCCCCAACCATGCAATGTAAAACTGACAAGTGACAAGACTATCATCAGAGAACAAAAGGAATTACATTTTTCAAAGCTAATTAAATTGGAGGCAGGGGATATTACAACAGAACTTCCAGTTCCTGGATGACTTGAAGTGAGATATAATGATTTAAAAAGGGTCCATAGAGTATACTAAGATACAGAAGAACTGATATATCAAGAAAGCAAATGTTCCAAATTTTTGCCATTCAAAGGGGGATCCTTGGACAGCAGCACTTACATAACCTGGGAACTTCTCAGAAATACAGAATTATCTACAGAATCAGAATCTGTATTTTAATAAAATCACCACATGACTTATATGCACATTAAAGTTTGGGAAGCACAGCTATAATGACCTCTTAAGGATTTGAGAATCCAGTTGGAATTAGAGTAAGAGACTGTAAGACCATAAGAGACCTCTTGTCAGGCAGTTAGAAACAAATGACATATAATCATCCAGAGCTGTAGCTCATAAACTTTGGAATTTTATAGACCATTATAGACCAGAATATTTCAAAGAAATCTGTAAGGGACTAACAAAGGGTTTTGACTTACTTAGCAAAGTATTAATTGATACAAACATGAAATTATAAAGTACTGATTGATATAAACATGAAATGATACCAGTAATAATCCTGGCAATCCTTATGGTGGAGGTAACCGCATCAACAACTGTGCTCTCATTTATTAATAGTTACTATGTGCCTAGAAGTCAGTTAAGTGCTTTCCATGCATTAGCTTACTTGTAGGCTACAAATCCAAATGTATGGATATGTAGAATTATAGCTGTATTTTACAGATAAGTGAACTGAGGCTTGGAAAGGTTATTTGACTGGCTTGAGTGGTATTTTTAGTTTTTCCCCTGGACAGCCTGATTCCAAAGCCTACAATCAAAAGACATTTTAATAACAAAAGTATATAAGGACATAATCAGAGTAAACAGCAGTCCTAAAATTGAATAAACTTAGCTTTATTGGCATAAGTTTCCTCATTTCATTATGGATGAGTGAAGACATCTTTAGATGGGACTTGGAAGCCAATGGACTAGAACAAGGAAATGTTCACAGACCCGAGAGTTAATGTTTTCTAAATGTATGTATGATTCTGAATGGATGATTTTGGGTGAGAGGAAGAAGAGAATGAGGAGAATAAAGTTTCAGGGACATATGGGGGAGGCTCAAGTTCTAGGAGAGGAAAACAGAGAGGTTGGCTGAAGTGGAATAAATGAAGAAACACCAAAGAATAGGGTGACCAACTTGTCCTGATTTATCAGGACTTCCCTCATTTTAGTGTTGATATCTCTGGCTTCTCTCAAATAAACAAGGTGTTAGTCACTCTTCTAGGAATGAGAATGACAAGAAGAAAAGGGACGGTGGAGTGGGCTGGGATAGACAGTGAGGAATGCTAAGCTCATGAAAAGAGTTTACTGATCAAGAGAAGGCATGCTAATAGATCTATTTATAAGGGGGGAAATCTCACATCTGATTTTTCTTGTAAGTTCCAAGAAATGTAAAAATGTAAGAGTTATGAGAACCATGGGATTGTTGATCTGCAGCAAATAATGCATATAACTATTATTTGTAACTGCTTTCCTCAGGATGGGGGACTCTGATCCTGCTCCTTTCAGACTCATCCAATAATAAGTCAAAAGATCTTAAATACAATTCCTAAAAATAAATTAAGGAAGAAAATATTTCAAAAATTGAAAGAATGTAAGAATCACCGAGAAGACTCTAGAGCACTAGATTTAAAGAAACTAAATGAATTCAAACCCCAATCCATGTGGATTAGTTAAAAAGCCACATCCACCATTGAGTATCCTTTTCTCCAGGTCTCCTCTTGTCTCATGATGAGTGCACAGTTTATACATATAGATACCTGGCCCCAAATTAGGGAGGCTCTCCTAGGCTACTGGATCATAGGGCCAAGCATCAACTGAAATCATATATGTTTAAACATGGGAAGCCAGAGCTAGCGGTACTCCTTGTCCATATTGAGAACCATTTAACACTTTTCAAAAAACATTATGGCCGTCATCCCTTCATCTCTCCCATTCAGAGACTCTGAATTTTTGAGGATATTAAAAATCTAGCTTCTGAAGTTGAAACTCATTTAATAGTTTTTCCTTGGGAGTTGAGAAAAAGAAGGTTGGTCTTAGAAATCTGGGTGTTCTGAGGGAAACTTCCTGGAGAAAACTCTTATGTTGTGTGCAGAAGATACATCTTTTTCACCACAAAAGAAAAGCTTAAATTATTTAAGAAAAAAAAAAAAAACCCAAAAAAAAAAACCCTACCCACCCAAATTAAGCACTCTAGGGTCTTATTCTCAGTCTTCATTAATATCTCCATTGCAGATCATAAAAAAAATGCCAAGACTTGAAAGAGTAAAAAGAAAGCAGCTTTAGCAAATAAAGGGCAAAATAAAAAGTCTTACTTTTCAGCTGTAAATATAGCTAATTTTGCAATTTGTTTAAGATTGAGGAGACAGAACAGAACAGATCCCCCTAGCTTCTAGTAGCTAACCTGGGAGCAACCTAAGCAACTGTCTTAGGCCAGGTTCTCCAGAGGCAGAGCCTGAGAAAGGGATTTGGATGCATACAATTTATTGAGGAAGCACTCTTTGAAGAAGGGGTAAAGAAAGCAAGATAGGGCAGGGGAAGGAGCTGAGCAAGATAGTGTTTCAGCTGAAGACTAGCTTCAGCCTGATCCCATGGGGAACTCTGGAACATAAATTATACCACAGAACTGGTGCCATTTTGAGGTAAGGTCCAATTCCATGTACTCTACCTGCTGCCTAGGGGTGGGGTAGGGAGTAACCTTCCAGGTGAATGGCTTCCACTGGTCGACAGCAATTCTTCAGAGAAAGGAGAACCTGTGAGTTTCTAGCAGTGAACAGTCACAGTAGCTGGAGGATGGGGGAAACTACTCGGAAAGGGGGCACCAATAGCATCCATTTACAGGAAAGTATTTCTATTCTTAGTCAAACCAGAACATGTGGGTTCATTTTTCTTCCACTGACCCATATTTTGTAAGAACTGACAATAAGTCAGACTGGGCATTTGTTCCTAAAGCAAAAAGCCCAGTGCCAATGCTTTAAAAACTCCTAAGCACCATGGTTGGCCATCTGTGGTCTGAAGGAAGGAACTAATTAGAAAACTCCAAAATATGAGTAGACTTGTCCAACAATGCCTGAGATTCTGGAAACTTTAACAGTGTCAAAAGAAAATAATCCAATTCTTCTATTCCTTGGTCAAGGAGAAATACACTGTTCACTTCTGCAGACCCTAAAGAAGTAGCAATATTAGATAATGTGGGCCAAGGGATACAGGAATATTCTCCAGGAAAGCTTAGGAAGAAGACATAGAGTGTTAGGAGGGAAAGGGTAGGACTTAATATTCGTGCTGTTTCACATACATAGTGTAAGAAGAAAAAAGTAGATGCCAGAATGTTCTGAGAGCTCATTTGCTCTCCCAAGTGCATATTGGTGGACAAATTCAGGGTTATCTGAGTGCTTGAAAACTTAAGAGCCAGAATTGAGTTCTGAGGTTATAAACTCAGTAAACACTCCTTTCCCACTCTTCCCCATGCTCAATACCTTCTTTTCTAAGTTCATCAGATTTTTGTTCAAGCTTTTCGATGTCATCATCCAATCCATCTGAAAATAAGAGAACCACCTAGGAAAGTATTCAAAAAGAAAATTGAGTAAAAAGGATGTCATCGCAACCATAGACCAGCAGATAAAGTAAAACCAGCTTACCTTTCCTCGAGCAGCTGATTTATTCTGAAATGCATCCCACAGAGAACTCAAGAGGTTTGCGTTGAGAAGAGATGGTCCTTTAACTGTTACATCCTTCAAGCTGTTCAGTATGTTTTCACTATAGATCTCAAACTTGGGTGAATATTTTTTCATGGCATTGGTCACTTGAAAAGCCACGCTAACTTGAGTCTCTGTGCCCACCTCACAGCTTACCCCATTGAGGGAGCTGATGGTACGTAAGAGGTCTTGAAGGTAGGTTTCTATCCAAGACTGACCTTCAAGCAAAGTCTGCCCTTTTTCATGAGTTGAGATGTCAAATCCCACCACAATGTCCACAAAACAATCTAGGGTTTAAGGGAAAAGTATATCTTATTAGATCAACAAATACCTTTATTTGGCTTGTTTGCCATATCTGAATCAAGGTATTTGAAATTCTTATTTTGATTCCATTTATAAAGTTGGAAAACAAGGAAGAACATGACTGAATAAAGGAAGAAGCTTAGAATCACTCTTTTATAACTGGTAAAAGTGTAAGTATAGAATATTTTTTTAAGCTGGTATAAAATCTAGATGATTTTGTAACAAAATTCTGAAAGACTGGGCGCCTGGGTGGCTCAGTTGGTTAAGCGACTGCCTTCGGCTCAGGTCATGGTCCTGGAGTCCCGGGATCGAGTCCCGCATCGGGCTCCCTGCTCGGCAGGGAGTCTGCTTCTCCCTCTGACCCTCCTCCCTCTCATGCTCTCTGTCTCTCATTCTCTCTCTCTCAAATAAATAAAATCTTAAAAAAAAAAATTCTGAAAGACTTTATTGGGGCCACTGAAAAAGCCACGCAAAATCATTTAAGTATCTAAAGTTACATGTGGAAGTGTTAATAGTCTGAAAGAGGAAATTCATACCATGCTACTTACCAATTGAGGTCACTTGACAAATATTAAATTATAACTACAAGGGAAGTATAAAAATATTCGAATAGTCATTTAGAAAAAAATAAATCACAAGGGACTTGTCTAAAGGAATGACTGTGATGATTTCTCTCTCTAAAAACAATCTCTGATTCTTCTTTTTGTCTTCTAACATCCACTCAGAAAAGAAAAAGGAAAAAAGAAAAACTACAAGAGATCCTTTGGCATCTTGCTTAGTTTATGTCAAAGATGGCATTCCCTTCAGGGCTCAGGCACTCAGGAAGCTGAAGCCATTGCTATTTGGAGATTTGATAAATACCTAGAGAGGTTTCCCATTTAGAGTGCTTTGCTTTTATCCTTATTAGGGCCAGGGACATGTTAAGCATTGGAGAAACTAGAAGGGGCTTGATAATTTAAGCTGAGCCTCCTAAAGGGGAGATAATCAGAGGAGGATAAAATGATAGTTCATATGCACTCTTCTTTCCAGAACTTTTAGGTTGGCTAAAAACTTCAAATTTTCCAGCAAATTCAGCAAATCCAGCAAATTTAACTAGCTTGCTTGGTTAAAAAAAAAAAAGGCAGGGGAAGGTGGGAGGAAGAATATGTATTTTTAGTTTGCTTTGTTCAGATAAGCAGTTTTTCAGATAGCTGTTGTGTGGACAAATGCCCACCTATACTACCTCCAGACACACTGGTCAGTTGTACATTTGCAAGTCTTTGAAATCAAAATGTCACTTTCCAATTTTTTTTTTAAAGATTTTATTTATTTATCTGAGACAGAGAGAATGAGAGAGACAGAGAGCACATGAGAGCGGGGAGGGTCAGAGGGAGAAGCAGGCTCCCTGCCGAGCAGGGAGCCCGATGCGGGGCTCGATCCAGGGACTCCAGGATCATGACCTGAGCCGAAGGCAGTCGCTTAACCAACTGAGCCACCCAGGCGCCCTTTCCAATTTTAAAATAAGGGCCAGTAGCTTGATTCACTTTTTTCACCACTCCCTTGTACCCTGATTCCCATTTAATGAGAAAAGAGCTGGGTGAGGGAAAATAAATCCTTATCTGATAATCAATTTTCACCATGACATTTCAGGTAAATCAATGTTATCAAAACATCTGAAAGGTGGGTTTTCTTTAGTTTTTCTTTATTTCTTATTTTGCCATAGGAACTTTCTTAGAAAAATCTCTGATATTTGGAAAGGGAGATGAGGAGAAAGAAACTGGTCAGAAGGAAGCATCAGAATATGTCCTTTCCAAAATTCCTCTTGAATCAATATCCTATCATTTCAATCTTGAGACTGTTGAAAAACGAACAGTGGCAGAAATGCCAAAATGTCATTGAATGATCCTGGGAACTGTCCCCTCTAAAAATTTAGTGTTTTAACTTTTTGTCTAGATTAGTGAATAAATTCCCTGTGTTTATTTAACTAATTCAAATTGAAAAGTTATTCCATAATAATGTGATCAAAGGAATAAATGTGAGGAACAAATCCAGAGTTGGCAGCCACATGTCTAAATACAATTTGACTAGGCCATATTAATCAAGTGGACTCTCTTGGAAGGAAGGGTCTTACCAACTCTACAGAGACATCTGCCCTCAAATCAGGAGCCCTTCAGAGCTAACAAGAGGCAAGGATGGTTTTGGAAGTGAGCTGGGGAGAAGGCTAACACTGGATTTCCAAGAGAAATAATGAAGGATTAACCTAGGATAGCAGGAGGGGGAATTGAAAAATGGCGATAAACGCAGTGCAACTTGAGAAGGGAGTCCACAGCACTGCTGTGGAGGGTGATAACAAGGAGAAGCAAAACTAGTGTTTTGAGTGTTTGACTTGTCCTCACAAACCACAGTGTGGAAGTCTGGATGGGGGGAGGTCTTTAAGTGGGAAGGCTCCATGTTTAATTTTAGTCATGGACTGGCCAAGACGCTGCTACTGCTAGATAACTTTTGGCAAGTCTCTTAACCTTTCTGGGCATTAATTTTCCTGTTTATAAAAATGAGATTATATAGTCCAAAATAAAAAAAACAACAGAACAGAGTGGATTGGACTAAGCAGGTAGTCTGACAGTTCCCTGTCAGACTTAAAAGTGGATTTTAATTATCTGACTTACAAAGTCCATAATTAGAGTTGATGGGGCAGATTTTTAGAATTAAGAAATACTGTCAAGAAGGTAGGATATATCAGTAAGATTAGAAAAAATTTCTTAAATACTTTAAAGGGGAAAGTTGGGCTATTGGCAGTTATTGGTTGGGATAAGAGAGAAATTTGGGGCTTTTGAAAGAAGGGGTATCTTAGATAAAAAAAGAATGATCTAGAAAATAGGTAGTGTAAGAGACCCAGTTTATGTATTTCTCAGATTTGCTACCTCCTCTCCACCCAATCCAGGACTTGGACATTTACCCATTGGATAGCCTCAGCTGCCACCATCATCTGGTCTCCCAAAAGTGTGCAGGGGGTGGAAACCAGGCTTTGTCATGGCCTCCATCATCCTCAGGGCAGGAGGGCCAGGATGACTCTGGTTCCCATGTCCAACCCAACTGAATTCATGGGAATTCTGACTCCTTCTACCACTTCCAGTCACAGATATAATTCACTGTGTAATTTCCTCTAAGTCATGTAAGAGGAGGTCTAAGAGAGAACTCAGAGATGAGACAAGCCTAGAAATTCTAAAGAATGAACCACAGGATGACACACTGCTCTCTCTGCAAAGGAGACGTGACCACATTGAGGGGCTGTAACTTCTAGTATTTACTGGGGCAACTGATATGTAATTGTTTCCCATGGAGCTGATATGCCCACATGTAAGAAGGAGCTATCGTGGACTCCTTTGATCTCCTGTCCAAGGTGGCTAACTGGAGGACCAAAGAGATGGCAGCAGAATAAAGCTGAGGGCATCACCAGATGCCCAGAGGCTGAGGAAGGCATAAGGGAACATCTGGAATTGAGACATGTTTACCTTTCTCAAAGGAACTATGGTTGAGCGATCCCCTGCCAAATGTGGAGGGCGAGAGGGAAAGTCTTTGGAAGACCCATGAATGGATCCAGATTTAGATATGGGCTATTGTCACAGAAAACCAATTCTTGCCAAGCATCATCAAGTAAGAAATTTTCTGTACTTCTTTAGCTCTTCTCCCTTCCCCAACCCATTCTGGAACCATGGCTAGCAACAAGAGGGCAGGACCTAGGAGAAGGGGGTAGAAGTGAAAGGTGGGCAACAATGGGTAAAATGCCAACCACGTGAGATCTCCTCTGTCATGGCCGGTGAGCAGCCTGTGGGAGGCTGGGAAAGTGGAGTAACCTTGAATGAAGTTTTTAGTTTTAATGGTTACCTTTTGATAGACATATTAATCACCAAGAAAATGTTCACTTATTTCCTTAAAGTGACTAGGGTCAAAGGAAGAGCTGGCCCCCATGAATAAATTTAATGGATCAGTGGTAGACAAAAATGAAGTGACTTTACATTGAGTAAGCATGACACCTGGGATGTAATTATAAAGTTTAAATGCACATTTTCTCATTTAATCTTGACAATGATCTTTGAACTAGGTGCTGCTATTGCTCACATTTTATAGATGAGAAAATTAAACAGAAAAGTTAAGCAACTTGTCCAAGAAAAAAATGGCCATCGAACAAGGCTTGGTAGCCAGGCTGTCTGTCTCCAGAGCTGCCTCCTAGCAACCAGATAGCTTTCCTTGTCCTGGTGAAAATCTAGAGTTTCTGTTTACCATAGATAGTTACACAGAACCACAGCCAACCCATTGGGCACATCTACAAAAATAGGAAAAAAATTATCCTTCTTTCAAGATTTTTCCTTCCATCTGTTGGAAAATGTCAAAATAGACTAACTTTTAAGAAGGTATTTACTAACTTCTACAGTAAAGTTTCATAATAAAGATCTAAATCTTCAAGGCTCTTCGTCCTTTATACACCTGCCACAGCACTTGGCAGCCTGAAGGCCTTATTGCCAGGCAACCAAAACCTGTCAAATTGTTTACTTCTTTGAGACAGGGTCTCCAACCTCTGAAACCAATGAGATTGTAAACAATGGCCTTTTCCTCATGCCACAGCATTCCCATTTGCAAAGTGGGCATGGGCTCCGGAGCGGGGTGGGGGGGAGTGGGGGGGGTGGAGGATGGGGGCTGGTGTGTGAGACAAAAGGCTCTCAGATGTCCTGTTTTTCAATCCACAAGTCACAAAGAAATACTTAATGACTGTGAAAAGTTCAATCTGAAATCTAGAGGCACAAATCTAAATTCTCCTACCAGCCCCTGGGGATGTAAACAGAGATTGAGGAGAATGTCAGCAAAGACAGGGAAGGAAAAAATATGAAGGGCACATTAAATACTTACTGCTCTCACCCCCCGAGGTACAGATGTTGCGAACTATCCTCTTTTTGACCTTTGTCAGTTCATCAAAGTTATGAACCGTTAGCTTCTTATCTGCAGTCCCGGTGATCTGAATGAGCTGCTGATCATCCACGTCCCCTATGCCCACAGAGTAAATGTCAATACCTTTGTGTCTCAGGTCTTCAGCAGCCTGGGCCACCTCATCTTGGGACTGGCCATCTGTGAGGACCAGCAACACCTGCGGGGTACCTGCATTTATCCGGCTGCCCATGTCTGGCTGGAAGTAATGCCCCACGTGCCGGAGTGCAGCGCCAATGTGTGTGTATCCAAAGATCTGCTGGATGTTTCCAATCTGAAATGATATCTCCTCTTTGCCTATGAAAGTACCCAGTGGAAATTCTGGCCGATAGGTATGGCTAAACTGAGCAGCACCTATACGTACTCTGTTGACACTGACATCAAAGTCTTGAACAACAGATGCCAGGAATTCCTTCATCTTCTTGAAGTCATCTGGATGAATGCTATTTGAACCATCCATGAGGAAAACAAGATCTACTTTTTCAATTTCACAATCTACAAAGAAGAGGAAAGGGAATAACAACAACAAAAATCGGGTTATTTTTTCTTTAACTTGGCAAGTGCAGATTATGTGTTTGTAGCTATATAGAAATGATATTTCTGAAGACGGTTTCTTATCATATGCCATCCAGTGGTCACACTAATTGAGAGGAAATAAAAACAATCAGTTCATAAAGGCACAAACAGCTCACACATCCCTTTAGGTCTCTCTTGGGATTTCCATTTGGTCTTTTTTTTTTTTAATTTTTTAAATTTTATTTTATTATGTTAATCACCATACATGTTCCATGATTCCTTGTTTGCATATAACACCCAGTGCTCCATGCAGTACGTGCCCTCATTAATACCCATCACCAGGCTAACCCATCCCCTCACCCCCCTCTCCTCTAGAACCCTCAGTTTGTTTTTCAGAGTCCATTGTCTCTCATGGTTCATTTGGTCTTACACCATTTTCTTTTCAAAGATGCCAGAGAAATGGGGGTGGTGCCACAGAAAACTCATTCTTACCTGCAGTGTGGCCTCAACCCTTCCAGAAAGCCCAGTGATAGTGGTAGCACAGCAAGAGAAAACAAAATAGCACACATCCACTTAGAGACTCAAACAAAAAGACAGATGGTCTGTATGATTCACTTGGCCTCCCTGGCTAGTTTTGCCAAGCAATACTTTCCTGATTATTATTATTTTTTTTTTTAAAGATTTTATTTATTTATTCATGAGAGACAGAGAGAGAGAGGCAGAGGGAGAAGCAGGCTCCCAAGGAGCAGGGAGCCCGATGCAGGACTCGATCCCAGGACCCTGGGATCATGACCTGAGCCGAAGGCAGACGCTTAACCATCTGAGCCACCCAGACGCCCTACTTTCCTGATTATTATTAGGGCGAACTGAGGTTTTAAAATCATGCCTTCCAGCCTATATCTTGTCTGTTTTCCTCTCTTTCAGCTCCCTTGCTGGTGCATATAGGCAAAAATATGTACTTGAGAAAAATATTTTTGGGCAATGCAATATAGTTTAGAGATGCTTCCTTTGTATTAATACAACAAATACAAAACAAAAAGAATAAGACCACTGCCAATGAATGAGTTATGCTTGGCACATGCTCATGTGTGTTCTGGTAAACATTACCATTTCCTTGAATTCCCCCAGAGATCTCACCATTGACTTAATTAATTCTTGTCAGCCTAAGATTAAAGGTATCAGAGATTCCCGCAGTCAAGATAAGCAAGGAAGAGATAAAGAGAAATATGGTAAATCAGTTAACTCATTAAATTGTTTCAGTTTCAAATAAGGGAAATAAAGCACTTTTTTTTTTCTAACACACCCAAGGGAGAACTTTCAATACAAAAATTCAAGGTCAACTTTTGCAGTAGGCTTAAAAAGGACAGATCGAATTTTAGACACAGGCCAACAGAAGCTAAGAGTTGTCCCAGTTTTCAGTGAGACCCAAACAGATTTCATTAGTTTTATGAAAGAAAAAGGTAGGAGCTGTCTTCTAAGGAGGCAAGACATATGAAAGCCAGAAAAGTTAAATAATTTTTAAAAGGAACTATACCCAAGATGTTGGAACCCTGGATTAATAGCAATTCATCTAATAATACTTAGTTATTTTAGTAAAACACACCTAAATAAAACATACTAAGGAATTTTTAAAAAAAAGATTTACTTGACAGAGAGAGTCCGAGAGCACAGGCAGGGGGAGCGGCAGGAGAGGGAGAGGGAGAAGCAGGCTCCCTGCTGAGCAGAGAGCCAGATGCAGGGTTCCATCCCAGGACCCTGGGATCATGACCCAAACCAAAGGCAGACACTTAACTGACTAAGCCACCCAGGCGCTCCAGGAATTTTTTTTAATAGACCATAGTGTCCCTTTAAAACAAAGGTGTAGAGTGGCAGCTGAATAAATGAACGAATGACCACATACATACATAAATGTGGCAATGTAATCTCTAGCTGCTGAACTAGAAACATGGGGCAAAGGAAGTCCACTGTGCTCTGCTCTAGAAACATCGGAGTCTGGAATAGTGTGTTTAATATCAGGCTCTGTGTTTTAAACAAGCTTCTGCTGTTAATAGGCAAAGGGACTGGGATCTTCCGGCCTGCAGGAGAGAGGACTTCAGGCAATGACTGCTGGTTCTTAGGAAGAGGTGGAATTGGATTTCTTGTGTGAGAAGTGGGACAAAGAACCAGTGGATGGAAAGGATGTGTAAAACAACTTTGTGTTCTGAGAAACAAAGCCTGCTCAAAAATGGTGAATTCCCCATGATTAGAAGAGTTTAGGCAATGAGCAGGAAAGTTGTAGGAGGTATTCCTCTTTGGGGAGGAGGCCAAATGAAATGTCCTTGAGATCCTTCCAACCCTAAGATTCCATAACAATGGGAAGTTCTAGGACGATTGGTGCTCCTACTCTCCTCTCTGGAGAACTTGCTCCAAAGGGCTATTGCTTTTGGTTTCTCCCTAACTTGGACCTCTGCTGATAATCAAGAAAAATTTAACTGACAAATCTTACCTACTTTTGAAGAGTTACATACACTGGCTGACACATCTGAAAATATTCCCTTCAGGCCTCCAAACGTCTCCACAAAGAAGTATTTGTCACTCGATCCTGCCATGGCGAGCAGCTCCACGGGATTAGCACCAGCAATCCCCACGGCCAGGACAAGAATGCCTTTGTCCCTCAAGGCTTTGGCTGTGGCATTGAGCTTATCAGCATCGTGGGATTCCCCATCGGTGATCACAATGAGGACTTGGGGGACCCCTTTGTGTAGACGGCTGCCCCAGGCTTCAGTGAACATGTGGTCTGAGAAGCCTAAGGCCTTGGCGGTGTAAGTATTGCCCCCCATGGGCTGGTCCTTCTGGAGCACCGAAATCACCTCCCATTTTGTGCCAAGGTCACCCAGATAAAACAGCACCTCTGGGTCATCAGCATACTTCAGAGCCCCAAACCGGACCTGATTCTTGCCAACATCAGCTTTTTTCACCAAGTCAACCATAAAGTCTTTCATGATACTATATTCATCATGGTCAATGCTTCCAGAGCTGTCAATTACAAACACAACATCCAAAACTTCTATCCTCTTGCATTCTAAAAGAGGAGGAAAAAGGAAAACCACATGAGATTAGCTTTAGACATCATGGGAGACTCTTCTTCCCACACCTGTTTTTTTAATTACCAGAGTCTCGTCTGCATGGGATCAAGCTGTACATTAGGATGTCCATTCCCTGGGTAACAGACAATACACATAGTTTGTGCTGCCAGTATGTAGAAATAGTAAGGTAAGCTTTTAGGACAAGGCAGACATGAAGCCTACTGTAGGGGGTATGAGGGGGGCAATAGTCACAGGATCATAGGAATAAACACTTCAAATGCTTTGGACTAAAAAGGAAAAAACAGAATTCTGTAGAAATCCTCCTGTATAAATAGTTTCTTCAACATGTGCTTTCGTGTACACAAATTCTTTTTTTTTTTTTTTTTTTAAGCCCAGGGAGATTTTATTCTTAAAATAAACCTTCGGGAAATGACCACATGAAAATGAATTTGGCAACACTGTATATTTTTCCCAGTTTTATGATAGCTAATTCTTCAAGGTTACATTTTCTCCCTTTTTAACTTTCCTGATCATTATCTATTTTCATTGTTGGGCCTCATCATAGAAACAAGCCCAATTCACACTTGGCCTAACTCAGTGGTCCTAGCATGACACACCTGTTAACTTTTCAAACTTTGGGTCAATGACATGGAAAGGTAAAGCAGGAAAGACCCCATTAATACTTAATCCATGTGTGTGTAACATATTCTATCTAAAGGTGCAGAGTTCCAAATTCCAACTCATTCATTCTGGAGAAGTGAAAGGTCAGTTGGTTAATGATTTAGTCCTTATGTAGCACAGTCTCTCTATAGGCCTTGGAAAGGTATGTTCCAAATATTAACTCACCAGTTCTGGAGAAATGGAATGGCAACAGAGTAGTCATCTTCCCTAGAGGCTCATCCTATTTCCTTCCTCTGTCAGCCACCTGCTTGCTATGTGGCAGGGCTGTTGAAAACTCTAGAGCCAATGTAATTACCCCACTGACTAGAGGCCACGTTGTACATAGCCATAAACCAAATTCTCAAGAAAGGCTGGTTCTAAAAAAGAAGACACTACGTCTCTCTGGCTTTTGGCTACCCTGAGGAGCCTGCCTGGATTACCCAAGGGACTGGGCGGGCGGTGGGGGGGGGGGGGGTAGATTTCTCAGTGTTGGCACACTTCGAAGAGTTCAGATTTGTTCTGCGTAGAATTATCAGGAAATACAATCCAGGTATATTTTCCACAGAGCACAGACTACCCACAATCGCCAAACCTTCCAGTGGAAATTGAACAGAACTGTTATTTGAAAAACACCGTTCCTCTCTTTCCTCAAAACTCCGTTAAGATCCATCTACTTCATAGAGATTTTTCAAAATGTCTCTGTCATCAAGCCCCATGGATCACAGTGTAAATCAGTCCCTTACATTTGCTGAACTTGTTTTGTCACTTGCATGACTCTGCAGTTTCATGGAAGGAGGATGGGGACTATACTATTTACTTCCTTTGAGGCATCCATGGTTCAAGTTCCCATACTATATTCTTCTTTTAAATCACAGTGTTTTTACCAACATTATCTCAGTTTATAGAAGTATTGGTTTTCAAATACTGTAAAAACAAACATCTACATTGGACGTTAGGTCAAAGGGGAGCCACCTTGCTCAGGAGATTATGCTCTTGTACTGCTTGCCTCACATGGAGCCCAAGGACACAGGTTATAGGAGGCTGGCCCCTTGCCTCCAGGTAGACAGACTCTGTGGTATAATTCATGCTCTAGAGTTCCCCATGGGATTGGGCTGAAGCTATACTCTAGCTGAGACTACCTCCTTGCTTAGGTTCTACACGTGCCCCATCCTGCATTCCTTACTCCCCTTCTGAAAATGCCTCTTCAATAAATCACTTCCACAAGAACCCCTGACTCAGCTTCTGCTTCCAGGGAACCAGACCTAAGATATCGCCTTAGTGCTCTCTGCCTACAAACGGGAAATAATCTAGGCGGACCAAAATTGTTCTGTATTAAGTCAACAGTTCTGTTGAGGAAAGGAGCATTTTTTAATATATAGGTCAAAATCTACTAGGATGAACATTTCAGTTAAGCAAAAAGTTTGCAATGCTCAAATAGTATTCTACTAAACATATGTTTGGATAATCCCACTAATGCAGGACACCTACCTTCACGGGGGCTGCATATTCCAAAAACAAGATCATCTTCAATGTGCTGCAGGATATCAAAATTCTCAACATAAAAAACCATCTCTGGCCTCCCGCTGATTTCCTCAAGCTGGGTGACATTGGAACCAAACACCCCCACAGAGTAGATAATTATGCCTTCTTGTCGAAGTGCTACTGCTGGGTCCTTGACTATGTCCTGAGCTTCACCGTCAGTGATAAGGATGAGAAACTTTCTGACACTGGGCCGGGCCCCCTTGGCAGGGCTGAAGTACTGAGACACAAAGGTCAGGGCACTACCAGTCAAGGTGGTTTCTCCAATGTGCGTCATCCGGTCTATTGCATCTGAAATGTCATTTTGGGACATATATCTGTTGAGCTGAAATTCCTCCTTATTGATGTCGCTGAACTGGACTACACCAATTTGTACCCGATCTGCCCCAATCTGAGATTTGCTCACCAGGTTTTTCATAAATGTTTTCATTTTGATGAAATTTTCAAGTCCTATACTGCCAGAACTGTCCACCAGAAACACGATGTCCGCTTTCATCTCTTTGCAGGCTGTATGGGAGAAGGCAAGAAGTTTATTCAAGGTGGCTTCGGGTAAAAAGATTAATGGTAAACAAGAAAATCCAAAACACAAATAATTCTATATTGAAGTTAAGTGTGAGCTTGGTAAGGATTGCTAGCAAGTAAATAAAGCACTGAGAGGCAATAAAAGTGAGACTACTCTGTTGTTATTAATATATAATTCAGGATATCTTCAGCACTATTGACAATTTGGGCTGGATACTTTTTATTGTGGAGGGCAGTCCCACAGTATCCTATAATGCATGGACATTTAGCAGTATCCCGACCCCTACCTGTTAGATGCCAGGAACACTCACTCAGTTATGACAACCAAAAATTTCTCTAGACATTGCAGGTATTCCCCAAGGGGGCCAAAATCACCCCTCGTTGAAGACTACTGATACAGTTCTAAAAGGTTTCATAAAAGTTTTATTAAAAAGCAATTTAAGTAACCTGAGGTACTCCTTCAAAATCAGAAATCATTTGCAGAGTCTAATTATAAGTCTATCCTAGCAGGGATTTGTGGGAAGAGGCTAATCAATATTTACGAGGGAGAACTCCTTCAAACATCTTTCTTATGCTTCAGATATTAATTAGAACAACACTATAATGGGCTCCTAGTTTTGCTCTGGAGAACAAACACAGCTACACAAGTCAACAAACCTTGACTTGGAAATTTATGCTGTTTCTCTAAACCTGGGATGTCATACTGCAGGGAGGTAATTTATGAGCTGAAGTCAAAAGGTAAAACCACCATGTCCCCTACCTTCTTCAGCACAGATTTCTTGAACAACTTGGTTTCTTATGTCTTTCAAAGCGTCGAAGTCATGCACGTAGTATACCCTCTTCTCCTCGCCTGCAATTTCTCGCAGCTGTGTTTGGTTGGCCTCCTTGACCCCAATGGCATAAACATGAATGAGCTCTTCTCTCAGTCTGTTCGAAGGCTCCAAGATGCTATCCTTGGACATGCCATTTGTCAGGACAACAAGATGACAAGGCACTCGGTTTCCTCGCTGCTTCTTCGCTTTTTGCAAGAGCCCTAGTGTGAAATTCAGGGCTGCCCCCGTGTTTGTGTTCCCACCCATCTGCCGGATGTTCTCGATGGCCTTTCCCAAGTCGTGCTTGTTAGTGTATTTATTGATCTCAAATTCCAAGTCCCAGCTGTCAGCATACTGGACAGCCCCAACCCGCACCTTCTGGGGAGCGATGTTGAACATCCCTACCACCTCTGACAGGAAGGTCTTCATTTCGTGGAAGTCTGTGGCCTGGGTGCTTCCAGAGCCATCAATGAGCAGAAAAATGTCTGCTTCTTCAGTATCCACACAACCTAAAATGGAACCAGAAAGTTGGCTGTGGCCCTGAGGCAAGTGTGAAGAAGGAATGGGAAGAGATGGGAAGTAGAACAATGCAAGCGTCTTCAGACAGAAAAATGGAAAATAGCTTCTAGGCGTAAAAGATACTCTGCTAGCCTAATGTAGGGAGATCTTCGCATCACTGGGGCCAATTGAATTGCTTCTGACAGTTTAAGACTATTTGGATAGTTCTCGGTCATGAATCAGAGCAAATCTGGATACAATAAAATATTAGAAAGAAAACCTGAAGATGATTTTTACAAGTTACTTTCCTCATTAGTGAATAACTGCTTGGCAAACAGGCAAGCGGTATGCTGGGGAACAGAAGGTATTTAACGGGATACTGTGGACAGAGGAGCTTTCTTTTTTGAAAACTTGAACAAACTACTCTTCTACTCCTAGCCAATTCACAAACCTAGGGGTCTTGTCAATGGCGTTATTTGCATAGAACAAGGACACTTTTATAGTAAACATGCTAGAAATATTTGTTGATGAATGTATACACATATATGCACACATAAATTATATAGTATGCATGTGTATATATGAAATATTTAAAATGCATCGCTCTCTGTCTCTCCAAACTCACAGATAGCAGAATAGCACTTAACAAATCACTCGGTCCTCAAACCAAACCATTCTTCCGGTTTCTTCTTCAAGTTGGAATTTGAGGATAGTGGGAGAAAAGGAGGGAAAAGTTCAAAAAGAAAAAAAAGAAGTAAAGGCAAGAGCAAGGGAACACGAGAGGCAAAGGAGAAAAAGGAAAAAGTAAAAGGCAGAAAAATAACAAAGGATGGTGCTCTGGGGTGTTTAGAAGTCATGAAGAATCCTGGTAAAGCTGCACAGAAGAGCAAGTAAAAAGGGAAATCCCTCCTCTCCATTCCAGCACCTCAATGGCTTTCATTCTCTCCCAGTTTACACTTCCTATGAGCAAGCAAAGGTAGGGAATCAGGAACTTATTCTCCCTATCCACAGCATCCCCTGCCAACCCCTTCTCTACATAGGCTACCTGAGAGACAGGAGACAAGAAAAGGCTCTGAATCATCCTTCTCTCAGCTAAGGACTTTACCGGATTTGAGAGTTTCAGTGCGCTCTGAAAAAACAGAGACCGTGTGCGTTATCTGGTTCCGCAGCTTCTTCAGAAACGTCTGGTTGTGAGCGGCCAGGTCAGAGAAGGTTTTCAGTTTGGACACGTGCTGCTCGGAGGGGTGAGAGGCGATCTTTTCTAGCTGGCTCTCGCTGGCCCCCTCGACGCCCATGGTGAAAATGGTCACGCCCTCGCGCCGGAGGTTCACAGCTGCCTTGGTCACATTATCCTCTGAGGGTCTGTGGGTCACCAGCACGGCAATCTGGGGCACCCCCTGATTCTTCCGACTGCCATTGCGTGCACTGAACACTTCTTTCCTGATCTTTCTGATGGCAGCTCCTGTGTAAGCCTTCCCAGCCCGGGGAGAGAGGTTCTGTATATTCTGGAGAACCTCTGACTTATTTAAGCCCCTGCTGAGTGAATTTATCACCTCCGTCTCACTGCTGTAGGTCACGAGGCCAACCCTCATGCAGTTTTCCTTTATGTCGAGAGCAGATACACTCTCTTCCAGGAATTCCTTAAGATATTCAAAGTTCTCCTGGCTGCCATTGACAGACACATCCAGCAGGAACACCACATCAGCCACAGACGGGCCTTGGCAAACTGTGTGGACAAGGAATGAACAAGCACAACTTTAGCTGGAGGTTCGGCATCTCTGCTCAGCATTACAAGGCACGGAGAACAACTACCAGAACCTGGTTACACACTTAAAGAAAGAAGGCCGTGCACAAAATGATCATGAAGCTGAGATCACAAGGTCCTAGATTCAAATACTAGACCTTAGCTCAACTCCCAGCTTTAATTTCCTTATCTGTAAAAACAGTATTTATCTCATGAAATTGTTATGGGGATTACATGTGATAATGTGCTTAGCATGGGGTCCAGTACTAAAAGTCACTCAGTGAACAGCTGCTGTGATAATTAAAATGTCATTAAGATCAGTAGGTAGAGTCCAAATATTCTTAAGTTATGGTAATGGACTAGCAATTGCACTTTCCATTATTTTATTTGGGAAAGAGGCTTGATATTTTCCTAGAATAAACAAGAAAAGCATTCTCCATTATCAATTAGACAATTATACTGTCTCGTTCAAATGTATTTAACTGGCAATAATGTGAGTTTCCTACGTTATTTATACTTGTACAGTTTGAGCAAATTGTTTTTTACTGGCTCTCTCCTGCCCCTCACCTGAATGATGTTCATAAACACCTGGCCATTCTTATTAATACAAGAGGGCAGAGCTGGACAGCAGGTTGGAGGTGGAAGAGAACCCAGGGAAGCTGAGCAGCAGAAGGGAGGCAGTATGGGGCTGTAGCTATGAGGGCCTGGGGAATTCAGGGGCCTGATCTACCCAATTTCAAATGGCAGCCTGGCCTGGGGACAGGCCATTTCACCTCGAAGGATCCCTGCAAGCTTCTCTCTGTAGAAGCAGGGGTTTGGTCTACCTGAAGTTGTTTCTAGCCCTAACATTCTGTGATTGCATTATGTGGTTTCAGCCGGCAAGGATTTCTTTAGGAACAAATTTACCTTTTAAATGAGCCAATAATAAAACTACATAGCACCAAAAGCCCAGGGAGGCCTAAAGCTCTGAGATAAGCTGGGTGTTAGGGAGGTGTCCCTGAATTTTAAGATGTGTCGATGACATGCAACGTGAGACACAGAAAGCCAAGACTTGTGGGTTCACTGGATTTACAATGGCCGCAATCATTGGGTCCCCTTGAACATATGAATATTTAACATCTGAAAATGCAGCCCAGCTTTTGGGGAAAGGGGTGTTCATAGTTTCAATCCTCTTCCCATACTGGTTTTTCAAAAGCATTTAATCATCATTCCTATACATGTGCCCTAAACCCACCTTCTACAAGAATATCATCGGCCGCTCCATCCCTGTACTGGGTGGCGTCCTTGATCATCTGTGTCATGTTTTGGGAAAACGCGCCAAGGTCCCTGACCGACCGGAGCTTGATATGGAACTGAGCGGTGGCCATGGCCTTCAGCTCCTCCTCAGAAGCATCCTGCAGCCCCACAGAGACGATCCTCACCCCGTCTTCCCGCAGGGCCTTGGAGGCCTCTTCCACGTCATCCTTAGACTCCGCGGAAGCCAGGACCACCAGAATCGGGGGAAACTGCTTCCTGTCCCTCCTGCTGGCCACTGCAGAGAAGTAGGTCCTGTGGGCCTCCCGGAGAGCATTGCCGATCCTCAGGGAGCCGCCAATGAAGCTGAAGTTCTTCTTGAGGTGGTTCAGCATGGGGTTCCTGCTCTTGAAGGTGCTCAGCTGGAACTCACTGTGGAGCTGGTCGCTGTACTGGCCCAGGGCCACGCGGTACTTGTGGGCCTCTATGTGCAGACTGCTGATCATTTTGTTGATGAATGCTTTCACAAGCGGGAAGGACTTAGTTCCCAGGTGATCAGAGCTGTCCACCAGAAACACGACATCTGCATACTCAGAGCCTACAAACCCAGAAACATATAAACAAAGCAAAAATTTTAGAAATTTACTACCCCGTTGAATGCCAACCATTTGTAGAAAAACTTACTTTATTTGTATGTTTAATACCTTCCCAATGAACTGAAAATAATAGCCTGAAATTAATATTCTCTCAAGAAAAGGAAGCTCTGTTTCTTGGGCTGATTCCTTCCATACACCCTCTCATTTGAACTCATCACAAATTAAGCATTACTTTTGTATGGAATTGATTAGAAATAGATAAATTTAGAGAAGTAAAAAATCCTGGGTTTTTATACCTTTAGTGGCTGATTCACCCCCCCCTTTTTTGCTTTTAGAATTTGATCTCCATTTATACCAATAAAAATTTTAATTGAATCACATTGCTTTGAATTTGTTAGAATGGAGAAATCTGAATGATACTCTTTCATTGTGATTCCTCTTTAAGCAATGCCAACAGTGATCTGATTAACTTATATACATATTAGCTTTGTATTCCCAAGTGTTAAATTGATGAAGTTTAAAAAAATACCTAAAAATCACAAAAATGTGGCAAATTTAAAGTTCTTTATAATATTTTTTGATGAACCATATGAGTGAGCATTATAATTGGTCAATTTATTCTTACATAAGTAAAACTTGATAGAAACCAGAATGCCTTAAGCTAGGAAAGGGATTATAGTTTTAGTTAGTAGTAACATCATAATTTTTATATAGGAATACAATACTTTGTTGAACTTTTAAGGCTTCATTCAACGCCAGGTTCAATGCTAGGTATATAAAATGAGATTTTTATGTGATAGAGAATCACTGGGTTTAAGCACAAAAATGTTGTTTATTGGTGATCTGCTGGTTTGAATTCAGAGTTCTCACCACTTTAGTAGAAGATCCATTTCCTGTCTGGGGAAGGGAGGGAAGGGTCTATCTGTCTGATGGTGCAGCTTTAAGAAAATACGGTATAATGGAACAAAGAACCGAAGTCCTGACTTTGTTATCAGCTAATTCCACCTGCTCTGTCAAACCATTCAACATACTTGGACCTCAGGTTCCTCACCTTTAAAATGAGTGGATTCAACTAGAAAATATCTACAGTTCTTCCTCAGTCAGATTCTGATGAGCTGAAGTGGTTGTGAGATAAATTCTAATGAAATTAAAGTAACTTCAACCTCTTCCTGTCTACAATTGCTAGGAAACCAGCGTTGGCACCCTATGTGTGATTTCGTTCTCTTGATAGCAGTTTGATCAAGGCATAGAGGATAATATTTTTTCCTGTCTTCTAAAGAACCTAATTTCAACCAGTTTGAGACTCCTTTGATGACCATATAGCCAGCAGTGACTTTAGGGGAAGAAATAAGTGAGGGTGAATTAACAATGTCTTCCAAGAGAAGGCTGGAACCCCTATGAGGACTGTCAGGGGAGCCCTGCCCAGGATGGCTTGACTTGTGACCAAAAGTGATCTTTCTATGCATGAATAACGCCCCACTCCTCGTGTGGAGAAAGGAAATGTAGACAACTAGCACATGAGATAGAGTCATGTTCTGATATGGTCCAACATTATGTCTGAACCATGGGACAGTGGGGAAAAAGCACTGCTTCTCTTTAAAAAGCTTAATATCAAGCCCAGTGAGATAGCAAAGGAAGATGTTTACAGAACAAAGTCTAGTTTCTCTCTTCAGAAGGTCTTGACTTGCTTCCAAGGTCAGAGTCCTTGAGAAAACTGTGAAAGCCAATATAGGTGGTCTCAGACATGAAGTGGCCAGTGTGAGAACTCACTATTTAGAGGCAGTGGCGGCAATGAAGGGTATGTCAGTACTTGGACTTCATGTCCATGGGACAAAGACTACTGACAGACAGCTACGGAGCTTTCTCTTCAGGGCAAAAGCACTTTCTTTACAATAAGGAAACATTTTAAACTGGAGCAAAATCTGGATACTTAACTAAGACAAGGTTTTGGCACAAATGAACTAGGAAGAGACATGCCAAATTTTCCAGGCCTGAATCTAATATTAAAAGAGAGAATTTTCATACAAACTCCCAACAGACCTCAAAGGGGTTGAAATTGAGGACAAAATAACAGCTCTTATAGCTTTCTATCATAACCAAGGAATAAGGTCCAGAAACAAATGAGCTTTAAAGGAACACAGGTTGACATCAAAAAGAAATTGAGCTACTATCCATACCTTTACCACCATTAAAATCAAATCAAAGCAAAACTCTTAACTTTTAAGTAGGTCAAATCATATTATCTACTTTCCATAATGAAAATTAAGGAAAATAATTCTTTCCTTTTTTTTTTTTTTTTTTACTTACCGGGATCTTTGTTCATAGAGACATGGGAACAAATTATTATGAGGAACAAAATCAGCAGCATTTTCATATTATGACCTAAAATATGCTCCAACTTGAAATCTGAAAGGCAAAAATATAAACACCTAAAATTGTGGTGGATATTATTTTGGAATCAAGACACACGCATAGGAGCACACAAAATTTTATAGCAAACTGGATGCAATAGAAGGCAGAATCCCTGAGTTTCTGATCTGTGAAGTACCTTTGGGAGAAAGATCCACAAGCATTTACACAATCATCAAAGTTTTTCCTGGTCTAAGACCCTGTAGAAACATGAAATTTTGGGCGCCTGGGTGGCTCAGCCGTTCAGCGTCTGCCTTCGGCTCAGGTCATGATCCCGGGGTCCTGGGATCGAGCCCCGCATCGGGCTCCCTGCTCCGCGGGAAGCCTGCTTCTCCCTCTCCCACTCCCCCTGCTTGTGTTCCCTCTCTCGCTGTGTCTCTCTCTGTCAAATAAATAAATAAAATCTTTAAAAAAAAAAACACAACATGAAATTTTGGATTTCAATGGAGGGAGCCAGATGCATTCTAGTTCCAACAATCCTTTGTGTCCCTATTAGTCATTATCCCGATACCCTAGCGTTACCCTCGGTCCCTTCACTGCTAAGACAATTCAGAGTTCATGGCTGGGACCCAGTCTAAGACTTGATTTGTAATTTCTCTATCATGAACATGTACGTGTGTTTCATATTTGAGCAGTAAGTATTTTTAGATGTGGTCAAAATTCCTTGTTTTTTCCTTTTCCTACACTAACCATTTCCCTTTATCCTTAAATTTGAGAGAAGACATAAAAGTAGTGGTCTTCCATTTTCCATAATGATATCTTGCTCCTCCAAATGACTGAATTTGCACCAATTTACTTCCAACTACCTAGAACTGTGTGAGGCAAGAGGTTTCCAATTCTACTTTGACCTAAAGCGTTTTCGACCACCTAGAATTATTCATTTCATAGAATAAAATAAAATAGTAAAGATATTGAAAATAAATATTTTTATGAAGCAGGTTGGGCTCATTTATTCATTCATTCATCCACTCAGTGAAAAATCAATTGATCCATATTAATAAACTAGTATCTCTGTTCTTGCTGAATTCTTACCCAAACATGATTTTGCAATATTATATATGGCTGTCTCACTTGTCAGGCAGGCTCCTAGTGCTTAGTACTTCACCCCTTCAGAAAAGGGACCTGTACCATGCGAAATTCCATCCCCATTTCCTCACCTACTCCATCATCCCTCTGACATTCCGGAATTTGGGACTCTGCCTTATTCCTTCATAAGCCTAGATGATATAAACTTTTCAGGCTGTAAGTCAATTTATCAACTTATTCCGAGGTAAACAGTGAACTGGAAAGGGCTCATAAGAGGTTGTTTTTAGTTCAACCCTTCCATTTTAGAGGCATGTTAGTCCTAACATGGATTGCCCAAAATGAAAACCAATTCGTAGTATCTCCAAATTTTCTACAAATGTGTATAACAACAAATTCCAACATTTGTTGAGCCTTTACTATGTGTCATGCCCTGTGCTAACTGCTTTACATTTGTTCTCCTATTTGATATTGATAACAAACCTAGTAGCAGGTGATATTATTCTTATTTTGCAGATAAGGAAACAGATTCATAAAGGGGAAGTAAGTAACAGACTCAATCACATTGATAAAATGGGCCACAGTTGGATGTACAGCCCACAGAAGATCTGTCCTTGCAAACTCTGTTACCCTGCATCCCAAACTCAACATTGTGAACACGAAAAGTGTCTCCAAGTTTCTTTCTGAAAGTTAAAACCTGGATAGAAAAATGAGGATTAGGAAAGGCCACAATAATCCCAAAGCAGCATGAAGCATCTGGAAATTTCCCCATGCAGATGATCAATACCGTGATACAATAAAAGTTGAGTTCTGTGGAATAGCATCTTGCGAAATAACTTTCTTGCACCCTTTAAATGGAATCCCAAATCTGGTGTGTTATAAAGCTACACAGTGTGGAATCCACATGCAAAAGTTTCTCTTAAAGTGCATATGTGCCGTGTTTTGTGTATACGGTCAGACTAATAGTGGGCTAAGCCTCCAAGCTCATGCTTAGAAGGCTGGGGATCATTTTGACCGCATCAAAACATGAATGAACTGCCTATAATCTGTTTGCTGTTCTACTCCCAGACATGACCAGGATTTACATAAATTTTTAAATATCTGAATATTTAAAAACAATTAAAAAAAAATACCCAAAGACATGAGTGGAGAACAAAGGAGAGATTTACTTAAAGTAATAACATAAAATTTAAATTCACTGTACACTCCATCTTAACAATGAGATTGTTATAGAAATACTCCCAAAGGCACAGCTCTCTTTAATCTAAATTTTGTTGTAATTCATTTATTCTGAATCAAACAAGCTGAGGCCAATCTACTTCTTCTGGAAATTGTAGGCTATAAAAAGCTTTAAAAAATCTGGATCTCTCTAAATTTTCTGTTGAGAAGCTAGAATGTTTCTAATTTAAACCACAGCTGCAAAAGCAACACAGCCACCAAACCCTTGGCTTCAAACCCAGAATGTTTAGAACTTGTGCAAGAGCTCTCTTGAGGCTATTAAGAACAAGGGGTTTCAGGGAGACCTTTGCCCCACGCAAGCAATTCATAATCTAGGACATGTCTTCAAAAAAATATTAACAGCCCAGAAGGGATACTAAAGAGACTTCAGCAAAATTAAGATAAATGCCATTTTTTCCTTTAAAATGAGCATGCAAGATACATCATTTCCAAGCATATGGATTTTATTTTTCGGAAACAAGAATATTGTCAGCTGTTGCACTGTAAGAAACAATACTGGGTCTGTGCTGCAAAGTTCAGGATAAATTGTCATTTGCTTATTTACCGCCCCCCCATCTCTTCCATTATTTCCCTTTCTTAAGCTGTTCTACTTCTCAGAAGTCAAAAGGTAGAAAGAAAAATATCCAAAGAGAGACAACATTCACGCTGAAATGCTACAGCACAAATCCTTGGCACACAATTGGAACAAATAAACAGTGAATCAGTGATGGTAAGCAATACAAAACACACAAGCACTCTTGGGGCAAGCAAGCTGCATAGTTTTACTAATGTCATGTTTTTCCTAATTGCAGTTTCTAGAATCACAAAGAGAGGCTGTATGTAGACTGATCATATTGAACAAGGTCATTAGGACCTTGCCATTTTGTAAAATTGACACTCGTGTGTGTGGAGGAATGTTTGATTCAGTGGAGAGAGCACAGGCTATAAAGTCTCATGACCTGGGTTTCACTCTGCTCCTCAGTGGTTGTGTCACTGGACACCCCACCTCACTTCTGTGGGTTCCTAATCTGAAGCACAAGGGATTACATCCTCTAAATTCCAACTGTCATACATTACTGTTCTTTGATCTAACAAATAGTACTAGAAGAAAAACAATGACCAGTTAAGCCAAGAGCACAGTGAAATATCAAGCACATGTTCTGAAACAGTCTTAGGGAGGAAAGTAGTCCTTAGACAACCACCTGTGAAGGTCCTGTGTTAGAGGGACTACGACAGCAAGAGAAGGAGCAGGTCTCAGTTATTGACCCCTTCTGGGTCAGAAGCTCTGCTGGAATCCTTCCAGACCCAAGGACATCAACATAAGGGGACTAAAATTTCAATAAGGCAAACCTTATTTTATTTAATCTGGGAGTTAAATGACCCACTTAAAAATGAGGAAAATATAGAATAAATCCAAAAGAAATATAAAAATACTAAAATACTAAAAATTTGAGCAGAAATCAGCAACTAAAAAAGATAAAAGAAACTCAAGAATTGAAAACACCCACCTCACAACAGACTGATAAAAAAGAGAGAGAGAGAAGACACAGATAATTGTACGAATGAAAAAGGAGACATAACTCTAGATAAGGCAGAGACTTAAAAAATTGAAGGAGTAGTTAAAAATATTCGCAGAAAACTCCAAGCCTACATGATTTTACTGGCAAGTTCCAAACTTTCAAGAAACATAGCATTTGAATCTTCCACGAATTCTTTCAGAGACCAGAAAAGGAGGAATATTAGCTATTTCCTTTTTTGGGGGCCTATAAAATCTTGATATGTAAGTTAGACAAGGACAGTATGAGAAAGGAAAATTAAACACCCATTTTACTAATGAATATAAATATCAACAACAGCCAAATTATGGAAAGAGCCCAGATGTCCATTGATGGATGAATGGTTAAAGACGTGGTATATGCACATTTGGTGCTGCCCCTCCTGCATTGCAGAGTTGTCACTGTGCCATGTCTGCAAGCTGGGGATGGCCTGTCCCAAGACCCACTTGCAAGGGCTAAATGATGGCATTCTGACCAGGAGAACATGAGCGGAAATGACGTCATGCACTTCCCAGCCTGGCTTTATACCACCCACAGGGCGCTCTCCCATCACCTTTTCCCTTCCAGTTGGCTGGAACGGAGACAATCTCAAAAAACAAATGCTGACAATGGCCTGGGGACCCCATGACTGTGTGGAAAGGGGCTGCACCATGTATGTGTTGATATGCCTACTTCTGTTAAATCGCGGGTAACGTAAATTACTATTGTGTTTTCCCGTATAGATTATTGGGTTTATTTCCTACAGAACTAAATGTCCCTCAAGCCAAGGAAGCTCCCAACACTGGTAATGGTAGGATAGCACAAAATGGTAGGGGCAGGAAAGAATTTGTGATCAGGGCATAGGAAAATTCCCGAGGCACAAGCAGACTCACTCCAATAACGACTGTGAGGTCACACTGGAATTATTCGATGATCCAGCTGTATGCAGGCTGTGTAGCCTCGTGGTCAAACTCACAGACAGCATCTGGCATCAGACTACCTGATTAAAATCCTGCTTGGGTGGCCCACTAACTGAGTGACCAGGCAAGCAATGTAATCCCTTTGTACCTCTCTCTCATCTATATAAAGGTGTTAGTACCCACATCCACTTCAAGCGGCTGCTGTGCAGGTTACACGGACTGATGATGCATGCACAGGAGTTGGTGCAGCCTCTGCCTTGCTGTAGATATTAAACAAAGGATAGCTGTCATTTTTTTTTTTTTAATAAGATTTTATTTATTTATTTGAGAGAGAGAATGAGAGAGAGAGAGAGCATGAGAGGGGAGAGGGTCAGAGGGAGAAGCAGACTCCCCGCCGAGCAGGGACCCCGATGTGGGACTCCATCCCAAGACCCTGGGATCATGACCTGAGCCGAAGGCAGTCGCCCAACCAACTGAGCCACCCAGGCACCCAGGATAGCTGTCATTTTTATTCTTGTTATTGCCATCTTTACAACGGGACGGCTTGTGAGGAGAGCAATCTAGACAAGACCTGGCTAAGGAATACCCTGGAAAGGAACTCTATTTACTCCCTGTCCTCAAGTCCTTCCATCACACATTTCCCAGCCATAGCATTTGTACAGGCTGGGATAGGTACAACATTGTACACCTTTCTGTGCCTCTTCATGACCACTATCTCCCCAAATCCTGACAGCACACCTGTGAGGTAGGTAGGAATTTTTTTTTTAAGATTTTATTTATTTATTTGACAGACAGAGAGATAGCGAGAGAGGGAACACAAGCAGGGGAAGTGGGAGAGGGAGAAGCAGGCTTCCCGCGGAGCAGGGAGCCCCATGTGGGGCTCGATCCCAGGACCCTGGGACTATGACCTGAGCCGAAGGCAGACGCCCAATGACTGAGCCACCCAGGGGCCCCTAGGTAGGAATTATTATTTGTATTTCACAAAAGAAACATCTGAGGCTTAGCAATGTTGAGCATTTCTCCAAGCTACACCAGTCTCGAGGCTCTGAGGCCAGGACTTTTCCCACTACGTTATATTGCTTTTCTTGAGGCAAAGCCTTGCATGCTCTCCAGTTCTCTGAGGATGAAGGAATTTTATTTTATGTGTTAGAATGGATCAGATAATCTATGTTTGTATTTTTTTTTTTTTTTACTGGAAATTGTTTCTTTGAATTGTTTTCCTTCTCAAGAATATCAACTGCTGTGAATTTCTGCTCTTTACAGCAGATCCCGTTAAGTCTGAATAGAGGTTTCTCACCTCCAAGTTGCTGTTTTTCCCTGTTTGGCTGAAGCTACGAAAGGGCAGCCATACTGACACAATTCACAAAAGCCAACAATGACATCAGCTAGTCTGAGATCTGTCCAGCAATACCCAAAAGGACCAGGGAAGTAATGAAATATGTTGGGTCATTGATAAAATATTTATTCATTGCAGCCAAATCAAAAGCATACATGGCTTAGGATTGCAGGAAGTAGAAATTAGGTCTAAATGGTCCCCTTTAATATCCTGGCAGTTAAGCCCAAAGTAGATAGTTGACAAATATCTACTAATTGATGACCTCTTAAGTTTCAGGCTTAGAAAAGCACAAAGTAACTGAAGAGATTCAGACACAGAGTAGCATTCTAAACTTGGATTTCTATCAGCTTTGAAAAATATTAGAATCTTTGGAAAATGTTCTGACTTGCATTAAGCAAACAAAATAAAGAGTGACTCATAACATCCCTGGTTTGACAGACTATAACGGAGCAGGGGAGGGGGGACCCCAGGTGAGGGTTCCCAGAAAGAATAAGAAAAGCAAAAACTTACCGAGTACTTATTGTGTGTCAGGACTGTTCTAAGGGCTACACTTAATCCTCTCAACAACCCAGTGAGTATCAATAAATACTACTTATTTTATAGGTGAGACAGCTTGCCAAAAGTCATACAGCTATTAATTAATAGAAGTGGAATCAACTAATCAAATGTGAATATAGTGTCCCCAACCGTTTGCCTACACTGAGGGACATAGACCTAAATCTAATTGCTGAGCTGTAACAAATACACTAAATAAATAACATGCATAATTTAATAGTTAATTGTTGACTGTAACTGCCATCTCAGTAGAAAATTTGCCCAGGCTAGAAACAAAGGAGTTATTATGAATTCCTCACTTTCATACCCCTAAGCAAACACCGTTGATTTTATTTTAAGACGTAGGTCTCAAATCCAGCCATTTCTCAACACTTTGACTTCTACCTTAATCTAAGACACCATTGGCTCACCTGCATTTTAGCAAAAGCTTCCTAATTAGACTTCCTGCTTCTACTCTCTCCCAACTACTGACTCTTCTAGGGTGCTTTAAGTCAAAAAAGGAGATAATATCACACACTTACTCAAAATTCCTTACCTTGTCCATCCAGGTCCTACATGCTTAGGATCCTACTAATCCACTGACCTCATCTCCTTATCTTGCCCTCCCCCACCCCACTCCAGCTTCACTCATCTGGCTCTTCCTTGAACAGGACAAGCTTGTTCTATCTCAAAGTAGAACATTTGCATTTTCTTCTTCCTTACTTAGCTTAGATGTTTATTTAAATATCAGATCCTCCTCAGACTTTTGGTTAGCAACCTATTGAAAATAATTTCCCCTTATATACCTTCCCCCATCTCCATCATAATACTGACTGTGGAAAAAATAAATTTGGGGTGTTTTAAAATAAAGTCTAACTAAAATATTTGACAACAAGATGGAAGAAGGAGGAGGATATTATTCAAGAAAAGCTCAGATTGAGGGGCGGAGCAAGATGGCGGAGGAGTAGGAGACCTGGATTTCGTCTCCTCTCAGGAATTCAGCTGGATAGGGATCAAACCATTCTGAACACCTACAAACCCAACAGGAGATCGAAGAAAAGAATAGCAGCAACTCTCTCATCAGAAAAGCGACCACTTTCTGGAAGGTAGGACGTGCGGAGAAGTGAATCCGAGGCGATATTCGAGAGGATAGACAGCGGGGGAGGGGCCTCCATCGGCCACTTCTGGCAAGTGAAAGAACCACGGAGCACAAAATCGGAACTTTTAAAAGTCTGCTCCGCCGAGGGACGTCACTCTGGTGGCTGAGCAGGGGGTGGAACCCTCCGGGACAGTGTGGTCTCAGGACCCACGGGTCACAGAAAGACCGGGGGTGCCTGAGTGTGGCAGAGCTCCCAGGTAACGGAGCAGGGAAGCCGGCTGCAGAGGCGGAGCCCAGGCGCAGGCTCTCAGCTCGGGGTTGCCATAAACCGTGATCCGCCGCACAGTCGGGCCCCTGCTCCTCCAGCAGGGACCCAACAAGCGGCAGATCCGGGGAGACTCACCTTCCTCCCCCGGGAGGAGCCGCGCGGGAGTGCGCCGCAGGGATCTGCTGGGTTTGGAGACTCCACCCGGGGTCGGGTGCCAGAGATAGAAACGCGCGGTCACAGGCCGGGTGAGCACGGAGTGCGGCTGGAGACCCGGGAGATGGGAGTGACTGACGGCTTTTCTCTGGGGGCTCACTGAGAAGCGGGACCCCGAGTTCTCGGCTCCTCCAGGGCGGAGATTGGGAGGCCGCCATTTTCACTCTCCGCCTCCAAAGCTCTACGGAAAGCTCGCAGGGAACAAAAGCCCCGGAGAGCAAACCCCAGCAGATTACTTAGCTGGGAGGGGGCAAGGGCGGGGCAATTCTGCCTCCAGCAAAGACATTTGGAAACCAAGGCAACAGGCCCCTCCCCAGAAGATCAGCGAGAACAGCCAGCCAAGACGAAGTTTACCCATCAATGAGAACGGCAGAACTGCAGCGCTAGGGGACTACTGCACATAGAATTCATGGCTTTTTTACCATGATTCTTTAGTCTTTCAAAGTTAATTTTTTTTTTAACTGTCTTTTTTTCTTTTTTTATTCTTTTTGAATTTTTCTTTTTCCCTTTTTCAACCAACATCTTATCAATCCCTTTTTTTTGAAAAAAAAAACATTTTTATTTTTCATTTTTAGAGTCATATTCTATCCCTTCATAGTAGTTACCCATATTTTTGGCTTATATATATAAGTTGTTCTCTCTTTAAAATTTTGAGATAGTTTCTTCTAACAGATCAAAATATACCCTAAATCTCTAGTATATGGTGTTTTCTGTTCCCCTGCCTGATCACATCCTCTCCCTTTTTTTTTTTTTTAAATCCTCTTCTTTCTTTTTTCAAACAACTTCTTATCAATTCCTTTTGTAAAATTTTTTATAATTTCCATCTTTACAGTCATATTCCATCCCTTCATCATATCAACCCTTATTTTTGTACATATATAAGTTTTTCTTTCTTTAAAATTTTGGGAGGCACTTTCTTCTAAAAGACCAAAATACACCCCAAATCTAGTGTGTGGCACTGATCATATTTGATCACATTCTGATTTTTTTGTTGTTGTTTTGTTTTGTTTGTTTTTGTTTTTATCTTTATCTTTTTCTTTTTTTTCTTTTTCTTTTTTCTCTCTTTCCCTTTCTTTTCCCACTGCTTCAGGTTTTTTCTGATTTGTTTAGAGTATATTTTCTGGGGACGTTGTTACTCTGCTAGCATTGTGTTCTCTCATTAATCTATTCTCCTCTGCACAAAATGACAAGACGGAAAAAATCACCTCAACAAAAAGAACAAGAGGTAGTACCGACTGCCAGGGACCTACTCAATACGGACATTAGTACAATGTCAGATCTAGAGTTCAGAATCATCACTTTAAAGATACTAGCTGGGCTTGAAAAAAATATGGAAGTTATTAGAGAAACCCTTTCTGGAGAAGTAAAAGAACTAAAATCCAACCAAGTAGAAATCAAAAAGTCTATTAATGAGGTGCAATCAAAAATGGGGGCGCTAACTGCTAGAATAAATGAGGCAGAAGAGAGAATCAGTAATATAGAAGATGAAATGATGGAAAATAAAGAAGCTGAGAAAAAGAGAGATAAACAACTACTGGATCACGAGGGCAGAATTCGAGAGATAAGCGATACCATAAGACGAAACAACATTAGAATAATTGGGATCCCAGAAGAAGAAGAAAGAGAGAGAGAGGGGCAGAAGGTATAATGGAGCAAATTATAGCAGAGAACTTCCCTAATTTGGGGAAGGAAACAGGCATCAAAATCCAGGAAGCACAGAGAACCCCTCTCAAAATCAATAAAAATAGGTCAAGACCCCGACATCTAATAGTAAAACTTACGAGTCTCATAGACAAAGAGAAAATCCTGAAAGCAGCTCGGGAGAAGAGATATGTAACCTACAAGGATAGAAACATTAGATTGGCAACAGACCTATCCACAGAGACCTGGCAGGCCAGAAAGGACTGGCAGGATATATTCAGAGCACTAAACGAGAAAAATATGCAGCCAAGAATACTATATCCAGCTAGGCTGTCATTGAAAATTGAAGGAGAGATAAAAAGCTTCCAGGACAAACAAAAACTAAAGGAATTTGCAAACACAAAACCAGCCCTACAGGAAATCTTGAAAGGAGTCCTCTAAGCAAAGAGAGACCCCAAAAGCAACATAGACCAGAAAGGAACACAGACAATATACGGTAACAGTCACCTTATAGGCAATACAATGGCACTAAATTCCTATCTTTCAATAGTTACCCTGAATGTAAATGGGCTCAATGCCCCAATCAAAAGACACAGGCTATCAGACTGGATTAAAAAACAAGACCCATCGATATGCTGTCTGCAAGAGACTCATTTTCGACCCAAAGACAGCCCCAGATTGAAAGTGAGGGGGTGGAAAACCATTTACCAAGCTAATGGACACCAAAAGAAAGCTGGGGTGGCAATCCTTATATCAGACAAATTAGATTTTAAACCAAAGACTGTAATAAGAGATGAGAAAGGACACTATATCATACTTAAAGGATCTATCCAACAAGAAGATCTAACAATTGTAAATATCTATGCCCCTAACATGGGAGCAGCCAATTATATAAGCCAATTAATAACAAAAGCAAAGAAACACATCGACAACAATACAATAATAGTGGGGGACTTTAACACCCTCCTCACTGAAATGGACAGATCATCTAAGCAAAAGATCAACAAGGAAATAAAGACTTTAAATGACACACTGGACCAAATGGACTTCACAGACATATTCAGAACATTCCACCCCAAAGCAACGGAATACACATTCTTCTCTAGTGCCCATGGAACATTCTCCAGAATAGATCACATCCTAGGTCATAAATCAGGTCTCAACCAGTACCAAAAGACTGAAATCATTCCCTGCCTATTTTCAGACCACAATGCTTTGAAACTAGAGCTCAATCACAAGACAAAAGTCAGAAAGAACTCAAATACATGGAGGCTAAAGAGCATCCTACTAAAGAACGAATGGGTCAACCAGGAAATTAAAGAAGAATTAAAAAAATACATGGAAACCAATGAAAATGAAAACACAACTATTCAAAATCTTTGGGATGCAGCAAAGGCAGTCCTAAGAGGAAAGTATATAGCAATACAAGCCTTTCTCAAGAAGCAAGAAAGGTCTCAAGTATACAACCTAACCCTACACCTAAAGGAGCTGGAGAAAGAACAGCAAATAAAGCCTAAACCCAGCAGGAGAAGAGAAATAATAAAGATCAGAGCAGAAATCAATGAAATAGAAACTAAAAGAACAGTAGAACAGATCAACGAAACTAGGAGCTGGTTCTTTGAAAGAATTAACAAGATTGATAAACCCCTGGCCAGACTTATCAAAAAGAGAAGAGAAATGACCCACATCAACAAAATCATGAATGAAAGAGGAGAGATCACAACCAACACCAAAGAAATACAAACAATTATAAGAACATATTATGAGCAACTCTATGCCAGCAAATTAAATAACCTGGAAGAAATGGATGCATTTCTAGAGATGTACCAACTACCAAAACTGAACCAGGGTGAAATAGAAAACCTGAACAGACATATAACCACTAAGGAAATTGAAGCAGTCATCAAAAATCTCCCAAAAAACAAAAGCCCAGGGCCAGATGGCTTCCCAGGGGAATTCTACCAAACATTTCAAGAAGAATTAATACTACCTATTCTTCTGAAACTGTTCCAAAAAATAGAAATGGAAGGAAAACTTCCCAACTCATTTTATGAGGCCAGCATTACCTTGATCCCAAAACCAGACAAAGACCCCATCAAAAAGGAGAATTACAGACCAATATCCCTGATGAACATGGATGCAAAAATTCTCACCAAAATACTAGCCAATAGGATCCAACAGTACATTAAAAGGATTATTCACCATGACCAAGTGGGATTTATCCCTGGGCTGCAAGGTTGGTTCAACATCCGCAAATCAATCAATGTGATACAATACATTAACAAAAGAAAGAACAAGAATCATATGATCCTCTCAATAGATGCAGAAAAAGCATTTGACAAAGTACAGCATCCTTTCTTGATCAAAACTCTTCAGAGTATAGGCATAGAGGGTACATACCTCAATATCATAAAAGCCATCTATGAAAAACCTACAGCGAATATCATTCTCAATGGGGAAAAACTGAGAGCTTTCCCCCTAAGGTCAGGAACGCGGCAGGGATGTCCACTATCACCACTGCTATTCAACATAGTATTGGAAGTCCTAGCCACAGCAATCAGACAACAAAAAGAAATCAAAGGCATCCAAATTGGCAAGGAAGAAGTCAAACTCTCACTCTTTGCAGATGATATACTTTATGTGGAAAACCCAAAAGACTCCACCCCAAAACTGCTAGAACTCATACAGGAATTCAGTAAAGTGGCAGGATATAAAATCAATGCACAGAAGTCAGTGGCATTCCTATACACCAACAACAAGACAGAAGAAAGAGAAATTAAGGAGTCGATCCCATTTACAATTGCACCCAAAACCATAAGATACCTAGGAATAAATCTAACCAAAGAGACAAAGAATCTGTACTCAGAAAACTATAAAATACTCATGAAAGAAATTGAGGAAGACACAAAGAAATGGAAAAACATTCCATGCTCATGGATTGGAAGAACAAATATTGTGAAGATGTCAATGCTACCTAGAGCAATCTACACATTCAATGCAATCCCCATCAAAATACCATCCACTTTTTTCAAAGAAATGGAACAAATAATCCTAAAATTTGTATGGAACCAGAAAAGACCCCGCATAGCCAGAGGAATGTTGAAAAAGAAAAGCAAAGCTGGCGGCATCACAATTCCGGACTTCCAGCTCTATTACAAAGCTGTCATCATCAAGACAGCATGGTACTGGCACAAAAACAGACACATAGATCAATGGAACAGAATAGAGGGCCCAGAAATGGACCCTCAACTCTATGGTCAACTCATCTTTGACAAAGCAGGAAAGAATGTCCAATGGAACAAAGACAGTCTCTTCAACAAATGGTGTTGGGAAAATTGGATAGCCACATGCAGAAGAATGAAACTGGACCATTTCCTTACACCACACACAAAAATAGACTCCAAATGGTTGAAAGACCTCAATGTGAGACAGGAGTCCATCAAAATCCTAAAGGAGAACACAGGCAGCAACCTCTTTGACCTCAGCCGAAGCAACTTCTTCCTAGAAACATCGCCAAAGGCAAGGGAGGCAAGGGCAAAAATGAACTATTGGGACTTCATCAAGATAAAAAGCTTTTGCAAAGCAAAGGAAACAGTCAACAAAACCAAAAGACAACCAACAGAATGGGAGAAGATATTTGCAAATGACATATCAGATAAAGGGCTAGTATCCAAAATCTATAAAGAACTCATCAAACTCAACACCCAAAGAACAAAGAATCCAATCAAGAAATGGGCAGAAGACATGAAAAGACATTTTTCCAAAGAAGACATCCAAATGGCCAACAGACACATGAAAAAGTGCTCAACATCACTCGGCATCAGGGAAATCCAAATCAAAACCTCAATGAGATACCACCTCACACCTGTCAGAATGGCTAAAATTAACAAGTCAGGAAATGACAGATGTTGGCGGGGATGCGGAGAAAGGGGAACCCTCCTACACTGTTGGTGGGAATGCAAGCTGGTGCAGCCACTCTGGAAAACTGTATGGAGGTTCCTCAAAAAGTTGAAAATAGAGCTACCATATGATCCAGCAATTGCACTACTGGGTATTTACCCCAAAGATACAAAAGTAGGGATCCGAAGGGGTACGTGCACCCCGATGTTTATAGCAGCAATGTCCACCATAGCCAAACTGTGGAAAGAGCCAAGATGTCCATCAACAGATGAATGGATAAAGAAGATGTGGTATATATATACAATGGAATATTATGCAGCCATCAAAAGGAACGAGATCTTGCCATTTGCAACGACGTGGATGGAACTGGAGGGTATTATGTTGAGTGAAATAAGTCAAACAGAGAAAGACATGTATCATATGATCTCACTGATATGAGGAATTCTTAATCTCAGGAAACAAACTGAGGGTTGCTGGAGTGGGGGGTGGGGTGGGAAGGATGGGGTGACTGGGTGATAGACACTGGGAGGGTATGTGCTCTGGTAAGCGCTGTGAATTTTGCAAGACTGTTGAATCTCAGATCTGTACCTCTGAAACAAATAATGCAATATATGTTAAGAAAAAAAAAAAAAGAAGAAGAAGGAGGTAGCGGGAGGGGAAGAATGAAGCGGGGGAAATCGGAGGGGTAGACGAACCATGAGAGACGATGGACTCTGAAAAACAAACAGGGTTCTAGAGGGGAGGGGGGTGGGAGGATGGGTTAGCCTGGTGGTGGGTACTGAGGAGGGCACGTTCTGCATGGAGCACTGGGTGTTATGCACAAACAATGAATCATGGAACACTTCATCTAAAACTAATGATGTAATGTATGGGGATTAACATAAGAATAAAAAAAAATTAAAAAAAAAAAAAAAAGAAAAGCACAGATATTTACTAAGGTTAAACTCTGATAAAGCAAAAAACTGTCCAAAAGCAGTATGACAAAATACAAAATCATGACTCTGGAATAAATTCTTAAAGAAGATACAGTCAAGTACAGACTATAAAGGAGTGAATGTAACTACATTAAAATGTTAAATGTTTGACAAAAGACATCATAAATAATAAGCAACTAGACCACTAAACCTAAGAGAAAAATGGACAATGGATATGAGCAGGCAGCTCACAGCAGAGGTAATCTGAATGGTCAACACAAAAATGAAAAGATCCTTAACCTTACCGGTGACAGAGAAATGCATATTGAAACAATAAGATATCATTTCCCTAGGAGACTGGCAAAAATTAAAGAGACTGACAATATTAAGGTTGATAGGATGTAGGAATATTAGAGCTTATGTACATGGCTGGTGGGAATTAAATACATTCACTTTGGAGGGCAATTTAGCAATCATCTAGTAAAATTAAACATGACCTAGAAACTTCGGGGCGCCTGGGTGGCTCAGTTGGTTAAGTGACTGCCTTCGGCTCAGGTCATGATCCTGGAGTTCCAGGATTGAGTCCCGCATCGGGCTCCCTGCTCGGCAGGGAGTCTGCTTCTCCCTCTGACCCTCCGCCCTCTCATGTGCTCTCTCTCTCTCTCATTCTCTCTCTCAAATAAATAAATAAAATCTTTAAAAAAAACCCAAAAAACAAAACATGACCTAGAAACTTCATTTAAAGTGAATGCCCTAGGGTGCCTGGGTGGCTCAGTTGGTTAAGCATCTGCCTTTGACTCAGGTCATGATCTCAGGGTCCTGGGACTGAGCCCCTCATCAGGGTCCCTGCTCAGCGGGGAACCTTCTTCTCTGTCTCCCTCTGCCTGCCACTCCCCTTGCTTGTGCTCCCCTGCATGCTCTGTCAAATAAATAAATAAAATCTTAAAAAAATAAAGTGAATGCCCTAGAGAAATTCTGGTACATGTGCACAAGAAGATTTCTATGAATGTTTGTAAAAATTTCGAATCATTCAAATGTTTGTGAAAAGGAAAATGGAGTAATTAAGCTGGGATGTACACACACATGAAGGTGTGTTTCAGGTGTTAAATAATTTAGCTCTACTTGCCTTAATAGGAATAAATCTCAAAACAGAGGGAGAGCAGTAGTTGTAGGTTGGTGTGAATTACCCACAGCAGAACTCCCACTCCTGGATGAAAGGATCAGGCAAGAAGTCCCAGAAGTAGTATGGTGCCATCCATGTAAAATGATTAAAACACACCAAAATACTATTTTTTAAAAGCCTATGTATATTAAAGCAAAGCTGGGGATAACACAAAACTACTTAAGAACAATGGTTCTTGGGGTGCCTGGGTGGCTCAGTCATTAAGCATCTGCCTTCAGCTCGGGTCACGATCTTGGGGTTCTGGGATCGAGTCCCACATCAGGCTCCCTGCTCAGTGAGAAGCCTGCTTCTCCCTCTCGCACTAGCCCTGCTTGTGTTCCCTCTCTCGCTGTGTCTCTGTCAAATAAATAAATAAATAAATAAAATCTTTAAAAAAAAAAAAAGACAATGGTTCTTAAGACAAAATGGGAATAGGAAGACAAAATGGAAAACAGGATCTGGGAGAGGGATCAAGGGGCTTCAACCCTATGTGTAATATTTTATTTAACAAAGTCTGAAACAAACATTGGGTGACGTTAAGTGTTAAATCTGGGTAGATTTATTATTATTCTTTCTAGTTGTATATTTCATGAATAAGAAGGGAAAAAAGAATGCTAAACTACATAATGCAGGAAGTAAGAAGGAACCAACCAAGGATCTTGAAAAGGGAGTTTCCATGTCTTATGAAAACCAAACTGGTAAGGAAATTAAGTATCCTAAAATAATGAACAAAAGAATTTCTATTTTCATTCCAACATACGTTCTTTAAAAAAACTCCTAAGATGTAAGGATACAAAAGGATCATTGACAGAGTCAAGAAACTACTTGTTAGAATATGTGGTAGACGGGGTGCCTGGGTGGCTCAGTCGTTAAGTGTCTGCCTTCAGCTCAGGTCATGATCCCAGCGTCCTGGGATCGAGCCCTGCATCAGGCTCCCTGCTCGGCGGGGAGTCTGCTTCTCCCTCTCCCACTCCCCCTGCTTGTGTTCCCTCTCTAGCTCTCTCTGTCAAATAAATAAATAAAATCTTAAAAAAAAAAAAAAAGAATATGTGGTAGACTGCTAGTGGGAATGCAAGCTGGTGCAGCCACTCTGGAAAACCGTATGGAGGTTCCTCAAAAAGTTGAAAATAGAGCTACCCTATGACCCAGCAGTTGCACTACTGGGTATTTACCCCAAAGATACAAATGTAGTGATCCGAAGGGGCACGTGCACTCCAATGTTTATAGCAGCAATGTCCACAATAGCCAAACTATGGACAGAGCCTAGATGTCCACCAACAGATGAATGGATAAAGAAGATGTGGTATATATATACAATGGAATATTATGCAGCCATCAAAAATTGAAATCTTACCATTTGCAGTGACGTGGATGGAATTAGAGGGTATTATGCTAAGTGAAATAAACAAATCAGAGAAAGACAAGTATCACATGATCTCACTGATATGAGGAATTTGAGAAACAAGACACAGGATCATAGGGGAAGGGAGGGAAAAATGAAACAAGATGAAACCAGAGAGGGAGACAGACCGTAAGAGACTCTTAATCTCAGGAAACAAACTGAGGGTTGCTGGAGTGGAGGGCATTGGGAGGGATGGGGTGGCTAGGGTGATGGACATTGGGGAGGGTATGTGCTATGGTGAGCACTGTATATTGTGTAAGACTGATGATATAGACCGGTACCCCTGAAACAAATAATACATGTTAATTAAAAAAATTAAAAAAAAATAGAATATGTGGTAGATTAAACACAGCCATGAATTCTTTGCTACTGCTCCCACTGAAAAGGGGATCTAATTTCCCTCACTTTGAAGCTGGGTTGCCTTATGACTTACTTGATCAATAGAATGTGGCACAAGCAATGTCTTGAAACTTTTAATACTAGGTCATAAGAAGCCTTGTGGCTTCCACTCAGGCTCATGAAACTCTTGGAGCATGAGAAGCAGCAGCCAATCATCAGGTAAGAAGTTCCACAATTCTGGGACCGCCATATTATGAAGCCCAACCTAGCCCCATGAAGGCGCTATGTGGGGAGAAAAGAGAGATGCTTCACCATATGATCCAGCCATCCAGTCCAGGTACCAGATAGGTGATTGAAAAGGCTTTCTGTTGACTCCAGCCCCAGCCACCACCTGACTGAGACCTTGAGCAAGAACTGTCTGGGATAGACCAGTCAACCCATACAACCATGAGACGTAAATTATTTTTAGGCCACTATATTTTGGAAGAGTTTGTTTTGCAAAATTAGATAACTGGTACCAAGAGGAAGGTCTAGGCTGGTTTTTTGTTTGTTTGTTTGTTTTGAAATGCTGAGTCTGAGATGTCCACATGTCGTGTAAATGGAGACATCCTGCAGACAGATGGACACATAGTATTGTGGCCCTAGTGATCATCTTCATACTCAGGAGTACAGTCACATGCTTTGGCCCAACAGTACATTGGCCCTTGGGAATACAAATCCACTAAAAACACACCTAGACCTCATGAACTCAGTCTGATAGGGGAGGAAGGGAGGCAAATCTGTGCTATGCTGCTGGTGAGCAAGTCCAGAGGACTACAGGGAATCAGAAAAGAAGCATCTTGTTGCCTTGGGAGGGAAGGGGGCTTAGGGGTGCAGAGAGGATTTTTCTGGAAGAGGACTGCTTCAGCCAGTTCTGAAGGACAGGTACTTGATCTCAAGCATGAGTGCTCCCTAAGGAAATAAAGATGTTGACAACAGGGGTAGTAGAGTTATTGATGAATGCCATCATTTCCAGGAACTTGAGACCAATAACTAGGCAAATTGCATTGCCTTGGCAACTGCCCCATTAGGTAATGTCTATATTAATCTCCAAAGGACACAGGAAGGAACCTGCCTACATTACTTTAAAAGCTATCAGAAAAAGAAAATAAATTAAACAAAATGCAAAATACAGTATGCAAATTCATGTACTTGTTCATTTAACATTTTTCAAGGTTATATTTCATCCTAAACTCCCCCTGTACTGGTTATTCTCTTACAAAAAAGATATAAAAGCCATAGTTTTGCCTTTTTTAGGGGGGAAGGCCTTTATTTTTATAGTTCAAAAAGTGCTTGGCCTTATAACCACTCTATGAAGTAGACCTGACTATTCCCATTTTATAGCTATTTATACTGAAACTCAGGAAGATTGAGTGACTATCTCAAGGTCACTAACTGGCAAACAACAGGATTTGGACTCAAAATTATCCACTCCTCCTGTGAGGGTAGCCCCTTGCTTTGAGGGGGGTTCAGTGTAAGTGGGCAAACATAGTACACACACATAGAGTTGTGACAAGACCATTGAAAAACAGTATGATCAAGTGAAATGGGTACAAGGGAAAGACAGGCACAGAAGTGGGATCTGAAGGAGGGAGGACTGGGAGGGCCAGCTTTGGTGGCAGTGGGTTTTGAGCTAGATTTTGTGTCAAGTGATAAACTGCTTTTGATAGGGAAGGGGCAAACGTGTGGGCCACACAGGCAGCAGGGCAGCGCTGGTTTAATGGGTGTGCACTAGAGAGAAACAGCTCCTGCATTTTCATAGTTATTTATAGCAGTGGTTCTCAATTGGAGATTTTGTCCTCATGGGACATTTGGCAATGTTTGAAAAGATTTTTTATTTTTCCTGCTGGGGGAGGGGGCAGTGCTACGGGCATCTAGCGGGTAGAGGCCAGGGATGCTGCTGAACATCCTACAACACACAGGACAGTCCTCCACAACAAAGAATTATCTTAACCAAAATGTCAATAGCTGGAAAACTACACAGGTTGAGAAATTCTGACCTATACATCTTTACCACATTATATTAGGGCTTTCAAGAGAACTAGAACCAATAGGGTGTGTGTAATATAGAGAGAGTGTATATATGTGTCTTTCTGTGGAGAGAGAAGGACTTGACTCATGTGAGGTGGGGACTGGCAAAAGAAGTCTTGAGGGCGGGCTGAAAATTCTGGCAGGAGCGGATGTCACAGTTTTGAGTGGGAGGACAGTCCTCCCTGGAGACTTGTGAGCCTCAGTATTCCCTTGTAAAGTCTTCAACTGATCTGGATGAGGCCACTCAAATTATGGAGGATAAGCTGCTTTACCCAAAGTCCAGTGATTTAGAGGTTAGTCACTTCTATACAATCTCTTTACAGTAACATCTTGGTTAGTGTTTGGCCAAATATCTGGGCACCAGAGCCTTACCAAGTTGACACATATAGTTAATCATCACACACATTTAACTTTAGAAATCCTATGAGGCAAAGATTTTATCCTTGTTTTAAAGATAAAGAAGGTACAAAAAAGAGCTACCGATGGCCAAGAGACACATGGAAAGATGCTCAACATCACTCAATAGAGATAATCAAATCAAAACCACAGTGAGAGGGTGCCTGGGTGGCTCAGTTGGTTAAGCGACTGCCTTCGGCTCAGGTCATGATCCTGGAGTCCCTGGATCGAGTCCCGCATCGGGCTCCCTGCTCGGCAGGGAGTCTGCTTCTCCTCTGACCCTCCCCCCTCTCATGTGCTCTCTCTCATTCTCTCTCTCTCAAATAAATAAATAAAATCTTAAAAAAAAAAAATTAAAAAAAAAAAAAAAAACCACAGTGAGATATCACCTCACATCTGTCAAAATGGCCTGACTAAAAACGACAAGAAACACGTGTTGGTAAGGATGTGGAGGAAAAGGAACTCTCACGCACTATTGGTGGAAATGCAAACTGCTGCACACACTGTGGAAGACAGTGTGGAGATTCCTCAAAAATTAAAAATAGAAGTGCCACATGATCAGTAATTCCACTACTGGGTATTTATCCAAAGAATACAAAAATACAAATTTGAAAAGATATATGTACCCCTATGTTTATTGCAGCATTATTTATAATACCCAAGATATGGGAGCAGCCCAAGTGTCCATCCATAGATAAATGGAATACTAGTCAGCCATAAAAAGAATGAAATTTTGCTATTTGTGATGACATGGATGGACCTAGAGGGCATTATACTAAGTGAAATAAATCAAAGACAAATATCATAGGATTTCATTTATATGTGGAATCTAAAAAAGCAAAAACAAAAAGCAGAAATAGACCCATGAATACAGAGATCAAACCAATGGTAACCAGAAGGGAGGAGGGTGGGGATGGGGAAAATGGGTGAAGGGGAGAGGGAGACACAGGCTTCCAGTTATGGAATTAATGAGTCACGGAAATAAAAGGCACAGGATAGGGAATATAGTCACTGATACTGTAATACCATTGTATGGTGACAGATGGTATTACATTTGTGGTGAGCATAGCAGAACATATAGAGTCGTGAGATCACTATATTGTACCCCTGAAACTAATCTAACACTGTGTGTCAACTAAACTTCCATAAAAAATACATATATATGTAAAGGTAAAAAAATAAAGATGAAGGAAGTAATTTCAAAGAAGTTAATGAATGCCCACATTTGCACAGCTAATACTACTGTTAACGTATTTGGAGCACTCCCTGTGAGCAGGTGTTGTGTTAACAGCTATTGGTAATCCAATTAAGGTGGCTACTATTTTTATCACCGCCATTTTATAGAGGAAAACACGGAGATACAGAAAGGCAATGTAAATTTCCCAGAGCCAAACAATTTTTAAGCAACAGAGCCAGGATTTGAAGCCAGGCAGCCTGGCTTTAGGGCCCATACCCTCCTAACCTGTGGTCCTTACCCAGAATTGCCAGGAGGACTAATTGAAACAAATTATGGGGTCACAACATCCCTGAGACTGAATCAGCAAGTCTGGGATGAGCCCAAAGATTTGCATTTCTAACAATCTCCCAGGTGATGGTAATGTGACATGCCTGGAGACCTGCTTTGGGAACAATCACTCTCGAGTACTGTGCTACACTCTGCTTTAAATAAGAACAGCAGTACTGGGCCAAAGTGCATTCACTCCACAAATATTCCTGAGGCCCTGCCATAGACAAGCATAGAAGTTCTGGTCACCAATCCGGGGTGTGTGTGTGTGTGTGTGTGTGTGTGTGTGTGTGTGTGTATGTATGTGTGTCTGTTGGAGGGTGTGTTCCACACCTCCAAACATTTTGTGTGTTTGTGTGTGTGTGTTGGAGGGTGCGTTCCACACCTCTGAACATTCACTAATACCAGCTGCGTGTCCTACAATCCAACTCAATTCTGATACTACCCACCTAGAGATCGTGTCAGATCCCACAGGTTAAGGGCTCAGTCCCACAAAACTCCCCCTCACCACCCCCACTTCAGATGCCAATGGCAAGTCCAAGTTGTTAATCTGGGCTTCTGACCCGCTGGCTATAAATCAGACGTTCCCATGACCCTCTCCTTGGGATCCATTAATTTGCTAGCGTGGCCCACAGAACTCAGGGAAACATTTTACTTACTGGATTTTCAGCTTGTTGTGAAAGGACAGAACTCAGGAAAGCCAGATGGAAGACAAGCATGGGGAAAAAGCGAACTTCAATGCCTTCCGTAAGCGTGCCATTCCCCCTGGCATCTCCACGAATTCAGCAACCTGGAAGTTCTCCAAACCCACTCCTTTTAAGTTTTTAATGAAGGCTTTATTACATAGGCATGGTTGATTAGGTCACTGACCATCGCTGATTGGTTCAACCTCCAGTCCTCTTCCCTTCTGGAAATCAGGGGGTGGAACTAAAAGTTTCAACCCTCTCTTCCTGGTTGGTTTCCCTGGCAACCAGCCCCCTTCCTTAGGTGCTTTCAATAAGTCAACTATATTAACGTAAACCCAGTTCTGGTGGAAAGGGACTCATTATATGAGTAACGAGACGCCATTTCACCTTTACAGCTCAGGAACTGAGGACAAGAGACCAGATAGTGTAATGAAAGATGCTTCCCATTGCTCTTATTGCTCAAGAAAATCCAAGGATTTGGGGAACTGTGAGCCAGGAACTATAGATGAAGACCAAAAGACATATTTATTATAAATCACAATATCACAACAGGTAAAAGAGATAAAACAGTGAGACGCCAATCATGGTTCCTGCCGTCATGACTTCTCCCAGGCCTGGAGGATGTCTGTATAGACAGAAAGAGCCTAAGCTTTGACGGGGCACCCTACGAGGGGCAGGAAGCGCTCCCAGCAGGGGCCTCTCCCCTGATTGTGGGGTCAGTGAGGACACTCCAGAAGAAGCAGACAGCTAAACTGAGACCTGACATAGAAGCAGGAATTAGGAGATTCTAAGGGGGAAATGAAGTGTGTCCAAAGCGGTGGGGAGACTAGCATGCACCTGCAGAGGCCCAGCCGGGAAGGAAGGGCTCGCACATTGGCGGAACCAAAGGCAGTTCAGTGAGTTAAAGTCACAAAATTTTGCCTACAGCGCCTTAGCACATCATCATATAATCTGTACATCTTCTATGCTTCATTTTCCTCATCTGAATAATAGTGATGAAAATACATATTTCTTGGATTCAAAGTGCACACTGACCACCACCCCCATTTTAACATTCATGAAATCAGAATCTGTCACTATAGATTTGTACATTCCCTGCTACATTTCCCCTTCCTTGAAAGCTTTTGGGCAACTGATGGTGTCTCCGAATTAAGGAAAGGTGAGTTATTTTTACCTTCCCTACCTCCTAGGGCTAAGAGAATACAGACTATCAAATAAGATGCAGGCCTACAGTGGCTCTCAGCCCAGGCTGCACCTTAGGATCACCTAGGCAGCTTTTCAACTTTACCCATGCCTTGGCTCCAACCCCAAGGATCCTGATTTTATTGAGCCAGAATAGGGGCCTCATGGATATTTTTTGAAACCCAGGTGATTCTAACGTACAGTCAAGGTTGAGAACTGATAGCACCTTATCCTATGGCAGGAGCCAGCAAACTACCTCCTTCAAGCCAAATCTGACTCTGTTTTGCTAAACACAGTTTTACTGGAACAGTCACACCCATACATTTACATGTTTTCTATGGCTGCTTTTACATCACAATGGCCCCGTGGAATAGTTGCAGCAGGGACAGTGTGACCTACGAAGTCTAAGATTTGCCTTCTCTATCTCTCTACAGAAAGAACTTTGCCAACCCTGGTCCTGTACTGTTGCTACGCAAAGTGTGGTTCGGGCTAAGCATCTTCAGCATGGCTGGGAGCTGGTTGGAAACGCTGAATCCCAGCTTTAGTGCATTAGTCTGCAGTGGAACAAGATCCCCAGGGGGTTCGTGTGCACAGCAAAGTTTGAGAAGTCCTGCCCCTGCCCATCTGACCCAGCCACTTTTTGCCCTGTACCCTTGCTCCTGTCAGTCCTCATCCTCCATGACTTTGTTGCAATACTACTTGCTCAGGGAGGTCCTCTCCTGTCATAAATTAGATCTCCTTTGCGATTTTTCTCTCATGGCATCTTTTTATTTTTCTTCCTAGCATGTCATCTCAAATCCGTGAATAAACGTTCATTTGAGTGTTTATCTCATTAATGTCTGGCCCCTCACTAGACTAGAAACCTCGGGGAGGGAGGTGTGAAGCCTGGCTCCAGGACAGGAGAAAGGGCTCTGAAAGGTACAAAGCACATTGAGTGCTGCTTCCAAGAAGGAATAATGAAAAGAGGAAAGGTAATGTTGGAAGTAACTTGATGGGAAAGAACAGAACCGATTACCATGCAGACCAGGGAGGGTGCAACCTAGAAGGTCCTGGGTGATGAGCAGCTAGCAGATTTAATTTCCTCTTTTTGTATTCCAAGGTTAAATATTAGTATTCAAACACACAGAAATACTCAAGTACTTTGGTAAACCTCTGTAGACCAAGGATCCAATTTTACCAGCTGTTCATAAATGAAATATCCATATATATGTATCAGGAATTTAATTAGAAAGGCAGCAGTCCAAGGATGTGATCACTGCTTGAGAAAGTTACATTTCAGGCAACTTTTCCCTTCCAAGAGAACGGAGGAAACTCTTAATTGCCTTCTATTCTTTTTTTCCCTATTAATCACAGTTTGCCTCAACTGATTTTTTTTTTTTCAAAATGCCCTTGGGGAGTGAAAATTTTTGAATGGCTAACTTTTATATGGAGATTATGCACACCAGCTGCTCTCCTCTAAAGCTGTAGTGTCTTTCAAAACAGAACACAAATCAGATGGCTTAGGATGACCAACCTCAGGCCCTAGGCATAACATTCACTAATAGTGGGATAAGATCAATGGTTTTTCTGGAGAAGTAAACAAGCTCAAAGGAGGAAAGAAGAAATGTCACAAACTCAGGTTGCCCCCAAAGAGCCTCAGAGGTGATTAGAACATTGCTGGCTACAACTGGTGGGTGTCTGCCTAAACAGACGAATTACCCATTACAGATATTTGAAGTACATTTTGGTAATCCCTCCCTCCCCAAATAAAAGAGCATGGTGTTTGGAAGGGGCTCCAGGGCAAGAGGGAAAATAGCCTGAATGAAGTGTGTGGAGACGTGGTTTCTAGTTCAAGTTGAGAAACCTTAGGCCAGTCCTTTAACTTAACCTCTCAGAGACTCATTTTGCTCATCTGTAAGATAAGGTTGTTTTAGCATACTTATCTATCCATTAATTTATTTATAGGCACTGTGTTAGGTAGCAGGTAGGCAATGAAAAGTAAAACCAGACATAGTCTTTGTTGTCATAGATCTTACAGTCCATTGAGGGACTGAGTTATTTTTGAAAGAATTATATCAAGTGTAAAATTACAACTATGTTACACACTATAAAGAAGAGATTTCTCTAAAAGACTCTGTAGCCAAACCATCAGTAAGTCTGGTCAACAGTACCTTTGAAATACATTCTAGATCTAATCACTTCTCACCATCCCCCACCATACCCATGCCTCCTTTGCTTCTTGCCCAGATTCTTATTCTAATAGACCTCCATGCTTTGACTTTTGACTTTCTTAATGTATTATTCTTCACACAGCAGTGAGAGTGATCTCTGAAGACCATACATGAGGTCAATATCTCCCTGTTCAAAATTTCCAGTGACTTTCCATCTGGCTTAGATTAAACTCCAATACCATATATGTGTGGCCCATGGGCTCGACATGATATTGGCCAATGGCCCACGATCTCCAATCTCATCCTCTTCACTGTTCTTCTTGTTCCCTCCACTCCAGCCACACCTGTCTCCTTGCTTTTCTTGAACATGCCGAAGTTGTCTCTGCTAGGAAATATCCTTTCCTTTCCCCCCAGGCAGCCTCATTTTACTCCTGTGTTCACTCAGGTCTGTGCCCAAATGTCACATCCTTAGGGAGGCCTCCCAACCACCCCATCAAAAACAACCTTTCACTTCCTTAGAGTCAGTCACTGACCCCTTAAATAACTCTGTTTTTTATTGGCATTTAATACCACCTGGAAGTTATTTGTGGACTTCTTCATTGTTTCTATCTTCCCTGGAGGAGGGGGCTTGTCCATCTTGTTTTCCAAAACCTAAAATAAGGCTTATACATGAAAAGGTACTTAATGTATTTGTTGAAATATTATATACTGTGATGACATATAATAGGGAGAATTGATAACTCAAGCAAGGCTTCCTTGAGGGACTGCTGTTTAAGCTAGCGTCTAGAGGAAGGTGAGAATGAACCTGCCTAAGAGGGGTGTGATGTTCCAGAAGAGAGGAAAGCTCGTGTAAAGGTCCTGTAGTAGGAAGGAGAACACAGTGGTCAAGGAACCAAAGGAAGTCCAGTATGAATAGAGTGCAGAGCAAAGCATGACACTTGACGAGGCTGGAAAAGAAGTGGCCAATGCATGGCTTTGCAGGATCTATCAATGATTTCTATCTTTATCTCAAGAACAGTGAGAAATCATTAAAGGCTTTTTAATTTTGGGAAAGGGTAGGGGAGGAACCAAACAGTTTACAAAAAAAAAATAGCTGAAATGATTTAAGACCCATTTTTGCCCTGAAATTCTAGGATTCTATGAAAAGTCAATAAGCAAAATGAGAATGGACTTTTGAAAATGTTAACCAAAGTCAGTTCCAGTGACAGAGATTCAAGCTACTGAGTTTTGTAGCTACTCAAACATCATCTCTTTGGGATTTTATGTTCATGCTGAATTCAGCACTCTCCCTTTCTTCCCTCCCCTAAAAAAAAAAAAAAATTAGAGTCAAAATTTCCATTTACCAATGAAAATATGACTTCTGAACTATTATTCTAATCATGCAGGGATCTAAGTTGAGCATCAGCATTGGAAGCTTCTAGGCTTTTGAAACACACATTTTTTAGCTTACCCCACCAAACAGACAGGTAGGAGTGTCAAGGCCTGGGTTACCACATCCTGAATTCAGATCCTCCACTGGTCAGCAATTGATGCACCTTGAAACCTCAGACTCTCATCTGCAGGAGGGGGATGATGATGATATTTTCCTCACTGAATTGTTGTGAGGATCAAATGTGATGATGTAGATAAGGTGCTTAATAAGTGCTTAGGTAGTTGATGTAACCCCGTTGATTGGAGTATTCAAAGATCCAGTGGGTGAAGAAACCTGTAACTAACCATCTCCATCTACCTGGACTGGTTCTAGCCCAGCCACCTCTTGCTTACTGGCTGAAGCCAGTGACATAGCTACAGCTCCAAATGCAGGACACACGTCTCCTTTCTCAGTGGAGAGTTGGGCAGATATGCAATGTATCAAATCACAACCTCTCTTTCAGTGTCCAATGCACTACCCAACTCAATAACTTTTATAGCTGCTGACTGAGATGACAATGGAATTGCGACTTTCTCCATGAAGAAAGTGAAAGAACTGATGGGGCACTGAGACATAAATGAACAGATAAATGAAAACCTTCAAGCTCTGGGGAGAAAACAGACACCTACCTAAAGTATTTTGCATCTAGGGATACGTATTTATGGACTGATGAGGTGGGTCTCTAACAGACAACACCATCAACCATCAAATTACCTCTTCTTCTTAGTATAATGACTGTTAATTACAAAAGACTATGTGTGCCCAAATTGTTGGGATATGTAGAAACAAATGGGGTTTATAAATTGTATGTGTCAAAGAGGGACAGCTTTAAAAGTGGATTGCCATAGATTTAAGTAAGTGTGCCAAAGCAGTATTTTACCAAATGATACCTGAAAGTCTTTACATTGTAGAGATAGCTCTCTGAGGTGCTATTACTCTAATTTCCAACCCAATTGTGTATTTGACTCACTCCCCACTAATAAAATCAAAAAAGTTCTTTGCCTTAATCATCGACCAGTGCAAATCCATTAATTTTTTAGTACTTGCCTCTACCCAGTTAAATCGCTTATAAATGTGCATCAGGGTTTGTGAACATTTTCATGATGGGGCCCTGGAGGCCCAACGATTAGGTGCTTACTGTTTTTGTTTCAGGATGATGACAGTCATCATGGAAAAGGAGGGAAATCAAGGAGGAATTGCAGTTGGGAATAGTTTTTTAAGGCAAAGTTCTTGGAAAAGCTCCTCTATTTGGAAACTGGTTTCATGGCACTAATCCAGGGAATGCAGATGTTGAAGCTCAAGGAGAAGGATTATTTGGAAGACACTAGGTAAAGGAATTAGACGCCATTATATGTTATTGTATCAAGTTCATTCCCAAAAACACACTTCATGCATGGTTTGAAAGGACATCTGACAAGCAGGATTTTTTTTTTTTTTTAGCTAAATGACATTTCTTTTCTCTGGGTTCCACCCAAAGCCCTTATAGCAAAGTGCCCTTTTACCTTATACCTCCTGGAATGTGGTCTTTACTGTCTCAAAACATCACAGGATCAAGTTCAGCATAGTACCTATCTTGCTGAATCCAAAGGAACTATTATTTACTGAGTGCCAACTATGTGTCAAGAACCCAAAATCCATAAGCTCAGCAAGTGTCCCTAGTCATCCTGTGCTTGGATAGGGTTTTTACTTTAGATGAGGAAATTAAATTTCAGAGAATTTATGTGACTTGCCCATGGTCATCAGCTAGTAAGAAACCTAATCTCAGCTCATTTATTCATACAACAGATATAGCTACTAAGTGGCTAGCCCTGAAGATAGCCTAGTGAACACTAAAGATGAAATAATCACAGGTTAATGGAAGAGCAATACAACTGGAAGTCTAGGGTACTGTGGGGACCCAGGGTAGGGTACCTTACCTAGAACAGAAGGTCCAGTAACATTTTCTCAAGGAATGGACATATTAGCTGAGCCTTAAAGGGAGAAAAGGAGTTAGACAGCTTCAGAGTCTGGAGAACACTGTTCTAGGAATTCTAGGAATTCTAGAGGGAATTCCAAATGCAAATAGTGGGAGGTGGGAGAGAGCAAGGGTTTGTTTTTTTGTCTTTTGGGTTTTTTTGTTTTGTTTTGTTTTTAAACTGGAGGATTGGGAGTGGTGGCAAAGAAATAGAAAGGCATGAGGAAGGAGAGGTAGATAAAGTTGGATGGTGGGAGAATTCTCAACCACAGTAAGGAGTTTGGATTATATCCAAAGGCACTGGAATAAGCAGAGGAAAATAAAGGTTTTGGAAGCTCACCAAGGCTGAAATATGGAGAATGCTAGAAGAGGAACAAGACTAGAGGCAGGGAGGTGGACTAGAAGGCAGCTGTTTTCTGGGTGAAAGAAAGGATGGTGTTTGGGAACTAGGAGCACAGATATAGGGAGATTATTAGGAAATTAAATTGTTAGGACTTGGGGACTGATGAGATGGGATTGTTGATGAGGGCTGAGAGAAGGACAGGACTTCAAGACTACTCCAGAGTCTTCTGGTGGGGCCATTGGGTTGTGCCATATGTAGGAAGAGGGGGAGGTGTGTGGGGAAGATAGTAAATGCCATTTGGCACTTGTTGGGTTTGTAGTGGAAGATGTTCGAGTGCCTTGTGGGCAGTGAGATATCTGGGTCTAGAGTTCTGAAGAGACGTCTGGCTTGGGGGGGATGGGTTAGGAAGTACCTGGTAAATTTGATGGGTAATTTTATGTGTCAACCTGACTGAGCTAAGGGAAGGGATGGTAGACATTATTTTTGGGTGTGCCTTTGAGTTATTTCCAGAAGAGATTAGTATTTGAATCGATAGAATGAGTAAAGAAGAGCACTTTCACCGAAGCAAGTGAGCGTCATTCAATCCACTGACGGTCTGAATAGAACAAAAAGGCAGAGGAAGGCAAATTTGCTCTTTTTGCTTGAGTTGGAACATCCATTTACTACTGCCCTCAGACATTGGCACTCCTGGCTCTCAGGCCTTCAGACTTGGACTGAATTACACCATCGGCATTCCTGGTTCTCTGGTTTGCAAATGGCAGATCACTGGACTTCTCAACTTCCATAATTGTGTGAGATAATTCCTATAATAAATCTCCTCTTATATATTTCTTTTTTTAAAGATTTTATTTATTTATTTGACACAGCGAGAGAGAGCACAAGCAGGGGGAGCGGCAGGCAGAGGGAGAAGCAGACTCCCTGCTGAGCAGGGAGCCTGATGTGACCTTGATCCCAGGACCCTGGGATCATGACCTGAGCCAAAGGCAGACGCTTAGCCAACTGAGCCACCCAGGCGCCCTCCTCTTATATATTTCTGTATATCTAACTATTGGTCCTGTTTCTCTGAAGAACTCTGACTAACATAGTAAGCAAATGGTGAACAAACCTGAGGGAGAGATTGAAACACCCAAAGGAAATACAGAGAGGCCAATTCCATCTTTACAGAGCATGTGTTTGAGCTGCTTCTCATAATCAGCAGAATATGCTCTTTCTCTAATGACGGGGTCACCTGAGTCCTTACTAATATCTCCCTCCATGTCCCCCCCAACATAGCCCTCAAAGGGCTGATGGGAATTCAGGACTAGGTCATGGCCAGCAAACTAACTTCTCCAGACACAAGTCAAACAGCACCGTCTAGGGACAAAATTCTGTTCTTTAGTGTGAAAAGCAAGAATTTCATTCTTGATTCAATTTTTAGCTAGAGCGGAATCTACAGTATACTTATATATAAACCACTGCATTTACTGAAATAGCTCACATGCTTATGGTAGGTTGGGTTCCCCCAAAAGCTGATTCTGGACTAGAATTTGTGCAATTACTTTATTTAGGAAGTGATCTCTGGAAGCCCTTGTAGAGGAGCAGGGGAGTGAGACAGAAAAGGGAAGGAAGCCAATGTAGAATTGTTAGTGGATAGATCGGTTGCCATTTTGGGCAGCTGGAGCTCATTCCCTTGGGGACACGTCTGGAAGAATGTATAGATCATACTTCAAGGGTTGCCTCTCCCAAGGTGTGAGAAAGCTTGGATATTCACCAACTTTCATGTGTCACTGAGTGAGGGGTTGCTCTCAGGGGTGTTAATGCGAGGCCCTTCTGGCCTACTCCACATGAGTCAGTCATGCTCCCAAGGCCAGAGAAAGCCCACAGGCCTTCACAGGTGCTTGAAGTAAGAAGCCTACAGTGTGTACCAAAACAGTGGAAGCAGAAGGAATGTGGGGAGGGCTCTGATGTCATCTGCTAGCCAGCAGAGAAGAGCCTGGACATGAGGGAAATCTGCTACAATGTGTAACATCATCTTCTTAGTGTTATAGATATTACAACCATCCCAGACAAGTGTGGAAGTAAATGTGAGTAAAGAGTTAATTACACATGCTGGCTATGGTGAGGTAGGGTACCAAAAGATGGCATGTGGATCATTTGACACACTGTGGGATTATTTTCCACCAAACAGTAATAGCCAAATGTGACTATGACTTGCTCATGATCTTCAAAGTTCTATTGTATTTGGACTCATGTAATGGAGACTTCTAGTCAGAATTTCTTGCCAAACATTAATCAACTTGTTTTTAAAGAACTCAGTAAGTGATTAGCTTATGGTTTTTTAAGCCAACACAAAAGGTTTTGCCAACTAAGTCTGGCAAGATCATTCCCCTCTAAAGTCTAGGATACAGTACTTAGAGCATTACAAAAACATTTTAGAGTCAAATCGATACCCAATCCTTAATTGTAAATGGATGGAGAATGGTTAAATGTGTATTTATTATGCCTTTGTGACTCGAGGGGAATGTTGAGGTTTCCATTCATAACACCAAGTTAGTTTGTACGCTGTATCTTTCTTCCCACCCCTCTACTGCGTGAGTATTTGGGGGAAAACTTTCTATTCATAGCAAAATTAAACCAGTAAATCTCCTTGGACTTGTTATTTGGAAACATAAAAAGTATTACTTTTTAGGTTTATCTCAGTCCATGAAGATAACTCATAAAAGTAAGATTTATAGTCCGCTGTTTTTGCTTTAGAAAACTGAAGGTCAGAAGCTGAGACACAAGCAGAGATCATACTGCCTCCTTCATCTTGCCTGAGGTTTCTCATGTTAGTGGATTTTCTAAGTGCAACTGCTCCAGATTTACATGAGAAGCATCCTTCAGCCAGACTTCTGAAATTTTAGGTCATTCACTCATCGCATAGTTATTGAGTACATACTAGTGCCAGGTACTATGGAAGCGTTAGGGATATGAGAGACACAAGAGCTCTTTTCTTCTGCACATGGTTTATGTTAGCCAAACAGTATCCATTTTTATCAATGTAATCCCTTCCAAATTCCCCTGCCAGGGCCTTGGGGTCACCCCAGGAAAAAACAAGTTTGGAAGGAGAGTGAGGAATCAAGACAGGGAGTGAGACCAAGTCTCTCTAACTATTCTTTCTTCCTTAAACATGTTGGCCTTCAACTAGTTGCTGTTTTGTAAATGATCCTTTATGACTTTTTAACTCTCCATTCCCTTGAGGAACTTCAGGTTGACTGAGGGTCTTTATTTTAAAATTCTGAAAATGTCATACCTTCCTGCTGAAAGCAGCAAGATGCTTTTGTTATCCCAGAATCATTATCCAAAGAAACAAAGACACTGAGTGTGCTTCTCCTAGCCTTCTACCTACAGGAACGATTCGACTGCTCTAGAAAAAGTTTCCCAAAATTGTAAAGCATAAGATATGAAGAAATACATAGTGAAGTCAGGATAGGCACACCTCCTCTAGGACAGCGTCACGCCCAAGTGATGGGTCTTTCCTTAAATGATCTCTGCAAACTGGAAGGCTTCCAGGGGAAAAGGGAGATTACGATGTTTGGTGAGTTAGGCATTTCTGTTAATCATGTGTTATACTCCATGGAAACAAGGTATTTCAGGGAGGTCAAAACATGGAATAAAATTGGGCTCAACATTAACTGAATTATTGGGAACACTTTTATTTGCCCTGAACCATAAGTGTTAACCATCACCATCACTGCCACCTCCATTTAGTGAGGACTGACGCCTGGCATTATCTAACCAGATTATCTAACTAATCTAAGGATCTTTTTTCCTTACACATGCCTGTGAGGTAGGTAGGGATCACCGCTCTGCATGACAGGTGCAAGAAGCCTCAGGGGGGTTAAATGATTGTCCCAGCTAGTCTATAACTTGAACCTAGACCTGTTTCAGAGCAAAGCTAAACCACTTCCTACTTTAAATAACAAGGACAACAACAAAAAGGTCAGCAAGGAAGGGAAAAAAAAAAGATATTGGCTAACATTTGATCACCCTGGAAAAGTCTTATATTCATCATGCTCATTAAATTGGAAGTACAGAAAATCGAATCTTCATACCTATTTCTTGGGACTGTGGAAGTGACCAATCTCTGGTCATAAAAACATCCTCATTAGCCTGGACTACTTTTATTTATTTACGGATGGTATAGGTGGCAATCACATATTTTTCAGAAATTCCAGTGATGGGGATATTTACTGACAGGGAAGATTTTTTCAGTCATGTTTAAGACTGTTTTATGAGTGGGATGATGCATACTGTGTACATATAGATGAGTAAATAACACCAACTTTTATTCACAATTCTTGTAATGTGAACTTCATTTGGTGACTTAATTAGCTGCTCTTAACACTGTCTATGTAAATAAGTAAATCTTTTCTTTATAAACATTCCAACAATTCAAACTTTTCTGCAATTCAAACTATCTGAATGGAATAGGAAAATGGAAAATTGCAAGTATATAATATTTAACAACGGTCTTTTTAAAGAATTGTTTCACAAGAAGATTTAGTAAAATCAGAAGGCTTTTTTTTTAAATTTAAAAAAAGAAAGCTGAAGATTGTTCCTCAATGGGTGTTTCACATAAAGTCTTTTATGTAAATCATAAAGTTTTATTTCACACGGCACAAGGTCTAAAATCACATGGACGTCTGAGGAACAGAAAAGCTTTCTTTTCAGATTATCCTGGGCACTTCTACTATTTTGGAATAAAATGAGGAAGGAGGAAGGAAATTTTTGACAACTTTTATCGGGAAAAAAACTCGTAAGGCCAAGTGCTTTAAAACACTTCATTTTGACTCTTCGGGATTTTTATGTAGGTGATCTCATCAATGGGGACACTAAATAGTAAGTTTACATTGTAACTTCAAAATGGCATACTTGAATATTTCCTATTAAAATACTACTCATCAAATAGATCCTTTCTTTAAAAAGAAATGTGACTGCTGATTCTGTAACTATGGAAATTCTTGACATAAGACTTCTAATATTCTTGTATCTCAAGTCTTCATGATTTCCACCAACATCTCAGATATTCCTATTCAGCATCACCACCCCTCACTCCTACCAAAACTTTTTCTCCCACTGGCAAAGATCACTTTTAAATATCTCCATAGAGTAGACCTCTGAAAAGAGAAATGAGAAGTCTTTTATCAAGAAAGAAAACAAGAGAAATCACTTTCTTGTTCCAGTGTTTTTCCCTCTTCCCTCCTGCCTCCTCCCTTCATCAAAACTATTTGCACATTTGATACTGAGCCAGGTCGCTGGGGTACCACTCTCTGCAAGATGTTACTGGACATTCATAAATGGGTGCTTTTTTTTCTTTTTTTCCTGCGTTCTCTCCTCTCCTCAGACGATAATAAAAACCCAACCATCTTGAATAAATTTGGGTGAGGTCCAGAAGCCAAGGTACAGCCTGGGTCTGTAAAGACATAGGAGTGACTTTTCTGGCCCCTGGCTGGTTAACCTCATTCATCCTTTCCATAGTCCTAGGTGCCTGCCACAGGCCAGGCCTTCCCTAGGCTCGGGGACAGTGTTGGGTGAGGCAACTTTCAGCCTTCAAGGCACATGAGTATGCAGTGGGGAAAAGGGAGCCCGGAGCAGAGAGTGACAACAGAATGTGCTGTACGTTCGCCAAGAGAGGGATGCAGAAGACTAAAAGACGGGGTGAGAAGGGCTAACCGCCCCGAGGAGGTGAAAAAAAACGGAAGGAGGCGATTTTGAGTTTCTGAAATTCACGTCTTTGCTTCACCGCAGCCTTCACGCAGTGCCCCCGCCTCCATCCGGCCCGTCCCTCCCATGCAATTACTGACCACTTGCAAACGGCTTCAGGACTTACCTCGGGGAAACTTCCACGCGGCCCTCAGCCCTGCGCTTGCCAAGCCCTGCGTGGGTTTCCTCCCGGCGCGCCCTGAGCGCACCGCCGGGAGCGCCCCGCCGAGTGCCGCCGACCGCGGGGAGACGGTGGGGACCTCGGGTGGAGACCTCGGGAACCGGGGAAGGAACTGGAGGCGCCGCGGGCAGCCTCTCGCCTCCCGGTGTGCCGCAGGCGGGCGGTAGCTCCCGCGCCCCTCCTTGCAGCTATGTAAACCCTTCTCCCCGCCCCCGCCCGACCCTTCCCCGCCCCGACGGCCTCGGGCCCAGCGCACGTCTCTAGGGAGGGGTCGGGTGACGGAAGCGGGAGTTGGGGGCTTAGGGGGCTGTAACTGCCCCACACACTTCTCCCCTGCGGGGAACCTCGACCCTCAGCTCCAAACCCTGGAAAGATACTGAGGGCGGGGAGATTGGGGCGTTCACCGTGCGCGCCTTCTCTGCACCCAGCGGACCCGCAGGGCGCGGGATCCAAGGGGCACGAAAGATGGCAGCTCTGTTCCTACTGCTGGAACTGTCGCTGGGCGACTTTGTCCCTGTCCTGGGGCCTTCTTGAAGAAAGCAGGGGCTAGCAAGGTAGCCCCAGAGTCTTTGGGTGGTGGGAATTTCCTCTTGCCACTCCAAAGAATGGAGACCAGCCACTGTGCGCCCCACGTTTGAGGTCAAGCGCCTTCGGAGGCCCCAATCAGAATTTAGGGTCTCGAGAATATCCTTGACTCTTTTCGTCTACTGACTTTTTATCGCTTGCTGTCCATTCATTTATTTATCCATTTATTCGTTTCTCAAATATTTGAGCACCTAGTTTGTGCCACTATTAGGTTTTTGGGATACAAAACCAACTCGTTTTTAGCTGCCCGTCTCAGTGGGGGTCAGGCGTGGCAACAGGGAATGGGGATGGGGTAAACGCTGCCATGAGAACACGCAAGAAGGGATCCTAACTCAACCTTGGAAGGCCAAAGGAAGATTCTCTGAGTGAATTAAGCCCAGACTGAAATGTAAAGAGGGAGCGAGGTATAAAAGCAGGGAAAAGAGGGTCGGACACAAATGGATCAGCAGCTGCAAAGGCTGGGAAGAGAGAGGGAAGCACTGCTCCTCTTCAGGGGAACCAAGAGTGTTTTTTTGTTTGTTTTTTAAACTTGCTGTTTACTGTCATCCTAAGTAAAAAAAAAAATTAAATTTAAAGAATGGTAATCTTAAAAAATAAAAAAATTAAAGAAAAAAAGAATGCTAATCTCGTAAGTGGTAGAACTGGTACCTTGAATGCAGGCAGTCTAGCTCTGGAGTACGCTTTAATAGCATGGATTGTCAACTTGGCAAATGACAAGTTCAAAACAGAGATTGTTCCCAAGGAATAAGGATTCTCTGGAATCAGGCATAACTCAAGTCTCAGCGAGACCGTCACCAAGTGTAACTTTGGCCAGGTCATTAACCTCAATTTCTTCCCCAGTGGAATAAGACTTTTTCATGTGCCTCATTGAGTGCCCTGGATCATGAGACTTCGTGTTCCGGTTCATAGACATGGCAGAGCAGCACCAGGACAGGTGACTTCAAAATGGTGACTCCTCCATGGGTCCTTTGGCTTTGGTGCAAAGGAAGCTGGGAGAACATTAGACCAACAACAGAAACAGCAAAGCAAACATTGGAACATCTCAAATTATTATTGCTTTCACCTAAAATGATTAGAAGTAAGTAATTCAAGTTTTCATATTCTCATACAGTGTTATTATTTTTTATAATGCACTTCAAAACACAAGTATACTTTTCTTATCCCAGGTTATTATTGAAAGAGACAGATGTGATTTCTGATGGCAGGGTATGTAGCCAATTGCCAGCCCACCCAAAGCTCCTTTTAAAAGTACACCACACCTACAAAAAAATACCGATTCTATTAGCCCCATAGCAAACAACAGGCTGATAGAAGGGCTTCTGGGAGTCACATGCCTGTGACCCATGGCTCAACGAGGACCAATGATCATGTCAGTTCAATGGAAAGGCTTGATAGCACTGCCTTAAGAACAAGCCAAGTACCCCTGACATCTTGTTTGAGGGATCTCAAATCATTCTATCTTGTGTTCTGGATCTTTTGATGTCCAAACTAACCTTCATGACTGGATCAAACTTTGACCAGCACTCAAAGAATTAGGCTTCCTTTCACCTAGAATCCAGCAAAAAGGCAGAAAAAGAAGAAAGGTCCTTGGATCTTATAAATGCAGGTGTTTGCCTAGAATGACCCTAGTTTTTCCCATTATGCAATCCTTGATTTCTGGAGAAATGATAAGGAGCCAATGCTCTTTGCTATATTTCTGGAGCTTTTTTATGAGCATCTGTAACTTAAGTGGAAGTGTGGGTGCTGTATGTACTTGAGTGGGTTTTTGGAGCCCATGACAACTTCATCAAAACTAGACATTAATTACATCAGAAGACAACAGCAGCCGTTAACCTAAGCCATACATATGAACTGGTTTCCCATGACAGCGTTGGGGCTTTGGGAAACTTGTCCATTCATAGTTCAGCCTTTGGGAGGAAGTTAGCTTGGGAAGATCCACGTTGACTTCTGAAATGTCTCCAGAGCTCAACCTGGCTAGATCTTCAACGTTCAGACCCTCAAGCTACTGAAGTTGCCTTCTATTTGATCTTCCAAAGTCCAGTCCTCTTTCACCTAACTCCACTCCTGCCAATTCATCCTTCATTCTTTTGACAGAAGGATCTTTCCAAACCACAAATCTCATCAATCACTCCACTGACTTAATGCTATAAAGGGCTCTCCACTGCTTGCAGAGCCAAGTTCAAACTCAAGCCACTTTCTCTCTCTCCCCATTCTTCCTTCTTGCCTCATGTCTCACCATCCAGCCACACTTCCACCACTAATTGTGAGCTCCACTGTCCTAGTAAGGACTCACATTGATTGATCTCATGCTGCTTTCATACCTCTTGCTATTGTCAAGACTGTTTCCTCTGTATTTATTTATTCACTTATTCAGCAAAATATATAATGAATACTTACTATGGACCAAGCACTGTGAGGGATTTGATTGTTTCTATGATGATAATCTATATATTTTTTGTCATAAGTTAGAATAATATTCTTAATCCAGGGATCTTATTTGATTTACTAGAATCTGCTTATAAAACATGTTTTAAACACCTGCTATGTGGAAGATACTGTATTAGACATCAGAATGCGATCAGCCATAGTATCTGCTCTTAGGACTTCAGAGCCTAGTGTTGGAGTTGGATAAGTCATGATTACTAATGTGATAGTGGTCTGTATGCACTGGGAACTATGGGAGAAACCCTGGAAATAAGGTGATGCTTGTGATAAACATTGGACCTGGGGCTGAGTAAGGAAGGTTGGGGGTGCAGTGGATAACGAGGTAGAGGGAGCAGCATGTATGAAAGCTTGGAAGTCAGTGTTGGCTGGACAATGAAGGGATGCACTGTGAAATTAGATTAGAGAAGTGGGTGGGGGCAGGTGTTGGATTGAATGTGAACGAGTGAGTAGGTGAGTAGGAGGAGTCGAGAAAAACTCCCAGGCTTCTGGCTTGCCACTCTGCAGGGGTAACACCATTTACTGAAAGAGTAAACATAAGAAGAGGAGGAGGTTTGAGGAGGAAGGTGAAAGAAAATAGTTCTATTTTGACTATTTTGAGTTGGAGATGCCTGGGAGCTGTCCAAGTAGTGATGCCTAGTGGCCAGATGGATACATATAGGTCTGGGGCCTGGGACTGATGTGGATTAGGGTTCATCATAAAATTGATAGCTAAAGCCATAGACAGGTGTGAGATGGTATAGGGAGAATTCATTTATTCATCATTCACTGAGGAAATATTCATTGAGTACATACCACTTGGGAGGCACTGTCTTTTTTTTTTTTTTAAGATTTATTTATTTATTTGAGAGAGCGAGAATGAGAGAGAGTACATGAGAGGGGGGAGGGTCAGAGGGAGAAGCAGGCTCCTCGCTGAGCAGGGAGCCCGATGCGGGACTCGATCCAGGGACTCCAGGATCATGACCTGAGCCGAAGGCAGTTGCTTAACCAACTGAGCCACCCAGGCGCCCTGGAGGCACTGTCTTAGACCTTGACAAAACCAATAAGATTCCTTCTCTTCTGGTGCTTGAGGAAAGAAGACTGGGAACATCTTACTGGATGGCAGGAGAGGATTATAATTTTAATGCGGTGAGAAGGTAGCTTTGAGCAAAGTCCTGGATGAAGATGAGAAGTCAGTCCTGAGAGATAGCAGAAGCAACAGTCAATGCAAAGGCCCTGAGGCAGGGACATGGCTGGTGCATTTAAGCAATGGGAGGAGGCCAGTGTTGCTGAAACAGGGTGAGTAAAGGGAGAAGTAAAATGACACTAGGTGAGAGAGGTAATGGGAAGGGGTCGGTTTGCGGGGATCAATGGAGGTTTGTTTTTTTTTTTTAAGATTTTATTTATTTATTTGACAGATAAGAGACATAGCGAGAGAGGGAACACAAGCAGGGGGAGTGGGAGAGGGAGAAGCAGCCTTCTCACAGAGCAGGGAGCCCGATGCGGTGCTCGATCCCAGGACCCTGGGACCCTGACCTGAGCCGAAGACAGATGCTTAATGACTGAGCCACCCAGGCGCCCCTCAATGGAGGGTTTTGAGCAGAAGAGTGATATGATATGATTCCTGTTTAAAAGGATAATAGACTATAAGGGACTGAAGCAGAGTCCTGGGAAATAGCTGACATTGAAGGGATGGGCAGAAAGAAAAGATTGTTCAGGGCAGTGGGAATGTTGCTAAAGGGTCAGATCCAGGTGATCTTAAGGATGTTAAGAATTTAAGACTCAAGGACATGATGACAGGTTGTGCAAGAATGGCCAGTGAGGCAAGAGGGGGACCAGAGAAGAACCTTCTTTCAAAGCCAGGGGAGGGTAGCTATGTAGGAAGCGATTCGTTATTGGTGCCAAGGGTCACAGAGAGGTCAGAAAGGAGAAGGCTTGGAGTGCATCTTTTGGATTTGGCTCTACAGAGAGTCCTGTGGCTGCTCCTGTAGCAATGAGGGGGAGGAGTTGTAGTCAGAACTTGGAGCCCATAGAGTGAATGGGAGATGAATGTGTTGCAGAAGAGTGAACTCTTCCAAGAAATATGACAGAGAAAGAAGAATTAGGGTTGTAACTTCCCCAAGGACTGGTATTATTTATTTATTTATTATTTTTTAGATGATTTTTTATTTGAGAGAGAGAGAGAGAGAGAGTACGAGCTTGGGTGAGGACAAGAGGGAGAAGCAGACTCCCTGCTGAGCAGGGAGCCTGATGTGGGGCTCCATCCCAGCACCCTGGGATCATGACCTGAGCCGAAGGCAGATGCTTAACTGACTGAGCAAACCAGGCGCCCCCAAAGACTGGTACTGAGGGGATGCTCATGTTATTGATGATGGCATAGCTTTTCTCTCTCTCTCCTCTCTATGTAGACATAGCTTCTCTCTCTCTGTGCTCATCAGTGGGCCAGGAATAGGAAGAGGAGCATGCAGATTTCCACATTATAGGAGTTCAGAGTCTACACTTTTCAAGGGTTGCCATCTTTTTTATCTTTCAAAAGGAGATCTAAGAATAAGGATACACTTAATAGTCTTAGAGTCAACAGTCAGGAAATAGGAAGAACTCTAGGACAATCTCTAATTGTGTCCTGGGGATTTTAAAGTAGTACAGTAAAACCCTAGGTAGGGGTAGGTGAATTTGGGTGTATCACCACTAGCTATTGGCTCCTAATCCCCAGTCAATCCTCCTCAGACTTAAGTGGCCTTGAGTTTTTATCATGGTTGGTAGAGAGAGACCAGTTAGGAAATGACTATCTTGTGGTCACTGGGGACTTTCCAGGTATATGGTGAGTCACAAACAGTATAAATTTCATTATCTTTGCTTTTTGCCCTCTGAGGCCATATAGAATGTCCAGAAACATTGGTTATCACTAAGCTGGTACTACTGCAATTGATTTTCAGATGCCACTTACCATATTGTGGGAGGTGTTAAAAGTACAATTACTTAATGAGTGTGTTGAACTAGTCAGAGAGAGATTTTTTTTTAAGCCCTGAGATTTTGAATCAGCTGTGAAGTCAGAGTAGAACAAGACTCCCTCCTCACCCATTCAGTCCAATAAATAATAAGAAACTGAAGGCATTGAGCCAGATATTCTCATTGTTTGATTTACTTCTCTGGTACAATTCAATGAGAGGTCAATTCACTTTTATAGTCCATTAGGGTATAATTAGGAGTCAGCAGACATTTTCTAAATCTTCTTCTGAACACTAAATGGTATGTACTCCATTTTTAAAGGGACAAAAAAAAAAAAGTTAAACCCATAAGGGAGCAAAATTTCTTTTATCTTCTGTAAGAATATCCACTAGGTCCTATAATCAAACCAAACCATAATCCTCCAAAGATGGCAAGGGAGGGGCAGCTAGACTTTGTGATTCTGGCCATGACTCCGAGATTTATCTTGTTTATGGGAGCTTTCCCTCATGGATGTTGCTACCACTGTGAAGTACCTCACCTTAACCATTTGGCCCAGCAAGAGGCTCACAAACTTTCCCTTAATTTCTGGATCACAATCAGGAAATGCTAAGACAGCCATATAGGACTGTCTAAAGACTCAGGAGAACAGCAGAGAAATAATAACAATGACAACAACAAGTAGCCAACCCCATGAGGTAAGTAGGTGTCTTTTACAGAAGAGGAAGCAGGCACAGAAAGTCAAGGAGGCCGTCCAAGCTTACTTGCTCAACTACTATCTGTTGAAGCCAAGATTGAAACCCAGGAAATGAACCAGGAAATGAAAGCAGGCGTAACAGACAAACAACCAAGTGACCTGCTGTACAAGGTATGGGTGGGAGATCGTGTTTCTGAAGATGGTTACAGCAATCTCTCTCATGTTTTTGTCTCTGCAATTTGAGTAAACACCATTTCATGGTCTTTTCTATGCTAGGTATGGAGACTGTCTTAGTTTTCCCTCTCACTCCCACTCAAAAGGCAGCCTCTGAAACAAGGATTCATGTACAAGTAGTTTATTTTGGAGGTGATTCTAGAAAGCACTGCTAAGGGAGTAAGACAGGAAAGGGAAGGCCGCCAATGAAGGGAGTGTTAAATAAGCAAGTAACCACTGTGGACAACTTCAGCTCAGTCCTACTGGGGAATGCTGGGAAACAGTATAGAACACACGTCAGTTTTTTTATCCACCTAATCTCTATGTGTTACTGGCTAAGAGATGCTCCCAAAAGGATTAGCTCTCTGGCACAGACAAAGCAGCATTTAGCGTATAAGATTGAGTGTGGAGGGGTGGGGAGACGCAGTGACATCTGCTGGAGAGACCTTTTGAGTCTGTGTGCTTGGGTCCCTGTGTAAGCTCCCAGCAACAGCCAAGAAAATTAAAACATAATCAAGGCTCACATTACCCAACTCAAACAGAATAAAAAATCCTCTTGCAGTGGTGTGCAGGTATGCTCCCACACTGGCCCCTGTCATTTTTCTCTCTGAGTCTTTCTGAAACGTTCTCTCACTTAGTTCCCATCTGCCCCTGCCAGTCCTTGGTACTCATGGTGGAGGACGGCAAACATCTATCTGCCCACAGGAATGTTACTTTAGAAGCATTTACATCTGGAACGTCAACATGGAAGAAGTGCCATGCATTGGTCAAGGAGGCCATGCCATGTGCTTTGTCCAACATGGGGCTTGTTGGGGTTATTAATTCTAGCTAAGTTTAATGGAAAATTATTGGAAAAGCACACATTAAAAGCTAGTTACAAATGTGATTTGCCTTTATCTAAAAGAATTTTTTGTCTTGGTTATATGTAAAATAATTCAATGTTGCTGGAGTCCCCAACCCAGATGACCAAATCTTTCCAAATTGGAAATTACTTAAAAGCTTTGAGAAAGGTTTAAACTCGTAAGCTGAGTGCCTTAATATATATGTATTTCCTTTTCACAAAGAAGTGCATTTATCTAGCACAGTGCATTTTCCAGAGTTTTTCATTTTTAAAATGAAAATGCCAAGACTTTTCTTCTATTTAAATTTTATGACAGGACTCTGAGGTCCTCAGAGTTTGTGAGGAAATCCCTTAGTAAGATACATGATACTCTTTGGAGGCAAGTTTGCTTCATTTGAGGTTCCTTATCACTTTCCAATTACTTAGGAGTTTAAGCTAAGGCAGACTGTGTTTTATACACTGACCACAAATACAGATTTTTCCCAGACTACGGTTTCAGATTATTAATAATGAGATCTCGGATTTCGGACAAATATTGAATAGCTAGTAAGTGTAATCTCTCCACGTGCCAGCATGTCTTTTAACCATTATTTAAGGACACTGAGGACAGCGGCTGTCATGGGTCATGTAGGCAGCACAGCCCGCTCTACTGTGGCCCCTGCTCTCCATTCACACGGAGCTTGGAGTTATTTCAGAGAATGTAAAGGGGCCTGTTGAATTTTGAGGGAAGCACATAGTAGGTACATAGTAAAAAGAGTTCAGGTAGGTTTTACTAAAATTTTATCTTCGGTTTCTCATGGTGGTAGGGGTGGACACCCAACTCTGGAGAAGCCCTACTCTGACCTTCGGCCCAGTCAGAAGAGATGGTGTTATTCCAACTGCCCGAACTAAGGCCCCATCTGGAGAAGCAGCCAATCGCTGTTGTAAAAAATAAGTAAGTAAGTAAGTCAGTCAGATTTTCAGCAGAGCATCATTTATCCACTTAAGAACAATGAACTATAGCATTTTGGTGTAAATTTTTAGTATATATATATATATAGTAACTATGTTTTTAGTAGTTTTTAATCGTCTAATAATAGGCTGGAATATGACCAAAAAATATAAATAATTAAAAACTTCAGCAAATTTTGTTTTGGAGCAAGAGCAACTGACATTACTGCAACTGGTCATTTTTCTGTAAGGAAGATTACTGAATAAATATGTATAAACATCTCAGTTTTTAAAAATTTATTTCAGGGGCGCCTGGGTGGCTCAGTTGGTTGAGCGACTGCCTTCGGCTCAGGTCATGATCCTGGAGTCCCGGGATCGAGTCCCGCATCGGGCTCCCTGCTCAGCAGGGAGTCTGCTTCTCCCTCTGACCCTCCCCCCTCTCATGTGCTCTCTCTCTCTCTCATTCTCTCTGTCTCAAATAAATAAATAAAATCTTTAAAAAAAAATTTATTTCAGGGAAGCCCTTATAAGAAATAATTTACATTTTTCTCCAAAGTCTCACAAAACCAACCCCTTCTTGTATATTCTTCCCATTCCTAGGTCTCTCATGTTGGAGTTTGTTGTTATTAAACATTGGATATGATGTTCTTCTCCCACCCTTTTCCCCAAAAGTTCTGAGGAAGTTCAGATTTATTGTGATTAGTCACCCATCCTCTGGGATTCTGGTGCTGAATTATACATATTCGCACACACGCACACATGCACATGTATACACACACTCCCTGTAGAAATTTATACATGCACTCCTCCCATTTGCAGAGGCTGTGGTTTCTGGGAACACACTCCAAATTCCTCTGTACAGTCATTGCCGGAGTGGTGGGGAAAATAGTTATGGCCACGTATGTAATAAAAATTTGCCTGGAGAAATGGAACACTCTGTAAATGCATCCAAGGGGCAAAGATTTATTTCCTATGACATAAGCTTGGGGCTTATCTGGTCAGCATTTTGCTGAGAGCAGGGCCTCAGAGCACTCTCTCTTCTTAATTAGAACACTGAGAACTTGCTTGGGTTAAGTCCCCTCCTGCACATACACTATGCCCCTCTCACCTTTGTAGCTGATCCCTTCCACTTAAAATTCGGGAGATGAGGAAGAAATGATACAGGTACATTTTCCTGCTGACATTGTGGCTCACATGAATTCTAAGCTGGGAGTAATTTTCTATTCCTGGGAAAGAGTTCTAAGACATGTCTTTTTATTTATCCTTACTAAGATCCAGAGCAGTTTCTGTTGCTGTTGTTGCTAAGGGAACATTATGCAAAAGTGGAAAAATCCATGGTTTCTATTCTAGCTTTTTGAGGAGTGGGTCATTTAATAGGGGAGAATAGTAATTAGCAACCAGAAGTATACATCATGGCATTATTTCCATCTTTCCAGGAGAGCAGCTTTTTCTGTATTTGTGCTTGGCCTCACAGGTGATGAATTAAATACAACAACAACAACAACAACAACAACAACAACAACAAACCCACAACCAACTTCAAGATGGTCTAGTCCAAGCTCTTCCTTTCTCACCTGAAGTAATGGAGGTGCGGGGAGGGTGAGCAAGGTGACACAGCATTTGGTGGCAGAGCCAAGCCTCAAACTACTGTCCCCCTCATCTCTTCTCTATGACCTGCTGTTTCTTACTTCATGACCTGCTTGCTTCAAAATTTACAACCCAAACCAGTTTTTCTTTCCTGGGTAATCTCCCTCTATGCTTGCTTGATTCCTTATTGGGAAGTCACTTAATTTTCCATAAGCCAATTTAGAGCCCAGAAAAGTATAGATTTTACTATTTAGTTTAAAAACAATGTGTCACACTAGGCTTCGGTTTTCGCATATTTTGTCCAGAAATATGCTACCCGAAGTGAACAATGAGATTCTTCTAATAGAAATAACCGGCTCTCTTATTTTGTTGCTGTCCAAAGAAGAATATGGTTCCATTTCTTTGCTAGGTGAGTGTGTCAGACAGCTGGTTTTTCCACCAAAGATCTGTGTTCCACCTTCCACGGTGTGAAGTTTTTACTGGGAAGCTAAGAACCACAATTTACAGGCTCCTTGGCATCTGTATGTGGGCATATGGCTAGTTTTGGCCAATAGAAATGCAAGTGAAAGCGATGGTTTTTTTTCCCCAGACCAAAGAGCATAACAAGCAAATTTTCCTTCACTTACTTTTTCACTTACTCTTTCCTCATAAAACAACTGAATCCATAAGAGGAGGGTGGAGTCAGAAGATGGAAGAAGTAAGTATCCTTGAAATCTCAAAATTCCCATGCGGAAGCCTCCTTGCTAACCGATACACCAGTACTAGATCATGAACAAGAAACAAATGTCTAAAAGTATTATGCTCTGTCAAGTTATCTTTTGCTGTGCAATAAGCCACTCCAGAACTTAGAGGCTTAAAATGACAGCAATCATTTATTTTACTCACAAAACTAATTTTGATAGGGCTCTGAGGGACAGTAGTCCCCTGCTCTACATGGCATCAGCTAGGGCAGGAGGACCTACTTTTGGGATGCATTACTCACATGACTTGTAAGTAACTGCTGAGTGTCGGCTGCAGTCAGCTGAGGCTGAGGGCTGGTGGCCCCCAGTTCCTCTTCATTTTGGCCTTTCCTGGCTGTTTTTGTTGATGATGATGACAAACTGGCTGTTTGTCATCCTCATGGTATGGTGTCTTAAGAGACAGATAGTAGAAACTGACTTTTTTGAAGTTTGGGCCCAGAAACTGACACAATATCACTTATGCTATAATTTATTGATCAAGCAGTCCTATAGCCAAGATTCAAGGTCATGGAATATAGATCCCACTTTCTAATAGGGAGAATGTCAAAGAATTTGGGGGCCATGTCTTAAAATCATCACTTAAACCACTGTGATTTTGAGGTTTATATATTAAGGCAGCTAGGGTTACCGTTAGAACCACTACAAGTGAGAGCGAAGGAGAGTGCCAGTTGCCTAACAGTCTTACATATTTTAATTATAGGTCACCAACCAACCAACAACAAAACCTGCAGAGGACGGCCGTTAACTTTTGTGAATTACAAAATGAAGAGATCTTTAGGGGGCTTCTGCAAAGTCCTACTGGGTTCAGCTTTAAAATGAACTTGCAGATCTCTTGTATGTCAGCAAAACCTACTCAACAACAAAAACACTGCAGGAGAAAAATGGCAAAGAACATGAACACAAGGTTCACAGAAGGGGAAATAAACAGCCGATGATATAGAAGAAAGCTGTCACGGTCATTTACTGGGTTGCCTGCCCAAGGCACACTTCCCCATCCTAACAGCACTAGGCTTTCCCTTGAGAAGTTATCACTTTCCCTCTAGCTATGATTCAGTGGGGGTGTCATGAGGGCACTGCCCATTCCTAGCCTGAGGGCAGGCCTGTGGCCCAGCGTCAACTGGAACTTGAATGTTAAGAGAGGAATAAAGAGACCAAAGCTGTTGGGGTTCCATTTTGTTCTTGCACTGGTGTCCTAAGCAGGCTCGACCCAGGGATGCCCTTCTTACTGAGTCCAGTGCTGGCTGGGGTGACTGCTTCCTTATCTCCAGAGACACCTGTGTCCCGCCCATTCTTCAGCCTGGTCTTCTAGCCTCCCATTAATCCTGTGGGCCTCTGCTGTCCCTCCTCTGCATGCCTCTTGTTTGAACCCATCCGGAACTATTTTCTTTGGCTCACAATGAAGGAACACTAATCTATACAAATGTTCACTCACGACAGTAATGAAATAAGTCTATCTTACAGCAATGAGATAAATTTCGCTTATCAAACTGGCAAAAATCTTTAAAAAATAAATGGTACTACCAGTTTTGTTAAGGTTTGGGGAAAAAAAGGACTCTGTTCATAATTGCTTGCGGGAGCATACATTGGTCGAGTCCTTCTGGAAGGCAGGGCAGTATATGTGAAAAAGTTTAAAATGTGCACATGTTTTGATTGAGTCACATAAAAATTCTGTATACAGAGTTAGCTGCTAGGATATTTATTAAAGTACTGTTTATAATTAGGCAAGATTAGAAATAATGTATGTAACTTGGGTGACCATATAATGTATCATCCATGAGGGGACAGTTTTGAGACTGAAAGAAGAAACTATTGATAATTATGCCAGGATAAGAGGCATAAACCTGCTTCAGGCAAATCCAGATGATCCTAGTCACCTTGTACAAAGCCAGTGATCGGGGGGGGTAGTATCGTCCTTATGGTACATCCTTCCTGTACTGTGCACCCAAACAACAGAATTCAGCCAACCTATTAAAAATGGTAGTAAATTAAAATTCTGTATTTATTTAGGTCTGTTTCTGGAACTTCATTTCACTACATTAATTCACCTATGTCTTTTTGCACCCATTTAAAAAATATTATGGCTTCGTGGTATGTTTCAGTATACAGTAAAACAAATCACCGAGGTTTTTTTTTAATTCTTCCAGATCAAATTTACAACAATTTTCTCAAGTTCTCTGCCTACCCTCCCCAAAATGTTAAATTATATAATACTTTGGGGAGACATGACATTTTAAAAAATTCTCTTTTAAGAATATGGCATGTATCTACTTTTGCTTTCTTTGATAATCCTCAGTGGGATTTATAGTTTTTCTACATTTCTTGTTATGTTTATGCCTATGTATTTTGCATTGTTGTTGTTGCAAATACTATCCCTTCATTATAGCTACATTAAAAAATATAGATTTTGGTGTATATGTATAACCAACCATCCTACCGAAAATCCTTTCCAATATAATAGCATTTAATTACATTCTGGGGGGTGGATTTTCTAGATAGCCATATTATCTGAAATGAATAACAATTTTGCCTCTTCCTGTCCCATTTTGTTTTATTGTCCCATTGTATTTGTTAGTATTTCCTGAATAGAGCTAATGATAGTGTTAACAGGCATTACTGTTCATTTCTGACCTTAATGGGAAGGTACCCTGTTTCCTGTCTTCCACACATTGTTCTTTTGCCAACTCACCTAGTTATGTCTCAGATCTCAATTCATCACTTCTTCCAGGATGACCAGCTCTGTAGGTCCTGGCTAGACCAGTCTCCCTGTTACTTTTTCACACTGCATCATGTCGCTTTACTTCATTGCACTCACCTCAGTTGTAATTTCAGATTTAGTTGTGTGGTTATGTGACAAATGACTGTCTCCCTCACTTACCCATAAACTTCATGAAATCTGAGAACTTGTCTGATTTTGCTCACAATGGTATATCTAGCACTTAGTAAAGGGCTGACCAGGTTGATAGCTTGACAAATACTTGTTGATAATAATAATTTTCTCATCTCTGAAATGAAGATTTTAACAATACCTACTTAATAAGGCAGTTGTGAGGATTGAGTATATAAAGAGCTTAGAAGAGTGCCTGGCTATTATTACTGGAAAGATCTTATGCTCAAGAATGAAATGGATATTTCAGGAAATAACCACAGTTATACACATGGATTTCTGCACAGATGGCGAGTGCTGGAGAAAGGGGCATTATAAGAATAGTCTCACATTTTGGTGTATTTTAGGGGATTCTTAGTTCAGGAATCCATTTGGGAGCATCCCTGACATTAGTTACCTTGTCTTGGCTTACATGCTTTCTCTGCAAGGAAGCTCAGGATCTCTCAACACCTATTGGACAGTAGAGATTTAACATTAAGTATGTCCTATTTGTTCAAATAATTTCCCCAGTCTATAATTTCTTTGACCACTATACAGATTTTCTTAAATTCTGTAACGTTGAATATAATAAACTTTTTTCCTTTGTGATTTTTCATTGCTTTTTGCATAGAAAAGATGGAAAAAATAATAGACAACAGAATCAGAAGCATAAATGGCCAATATATATGAGAGAATATTTAGTTTCACAGTAATCAAAAGTATATAAATTAAAATAATGGGATTTTTGCATATAGAATTAACAAAAATAGAAAAAATATAATATTAATTGTTTGGATGTGATATGATGAGCTTATATAGTACAGATGAGAAATAATCAAGTCAAAAAATGGGCAGAAGACATGAACAGACACTTCTCAAAAGAAGACATACAAATGGCTAACAGACGCATGAAAAATGTTCATCATCATTAGCCATCAGGGAAATTCAAATCAAAACCACATTGAGATACCACCTTACACCAGTTAGAATGGCAAAAATTGACAAGGCAAGAAACAACAAATGTTGGAGAGGTTGTGGAGAAAGGGGAACCCTCTTACACTGTTGGTGGGAATGCAAGTTGGTACAGCCACTTTGGAAAACAGTGTGGAGGTGCCTCAAAAAATTAAAAATAGAGCTACCCTATGACCCAGCAATTGCACTCCTGGGTATTTACCCCAAAGACACAGATGTAGTGAAAAGAAGGGCCATATGCACCCCAATGTTCTGAGCGGCAATGTCCGCAATAACCAAACTGTGGAAAGAGCTGAGATGCCCTTCAACAGATGAATGGATAAAGAAGGTGTAGTCCATATATACAATGGAATATTACTCAGCCATCAGAAAGGATGAATACTCAACTTTTATGTCAACATGGATGGGACTGGAGATTATGCTAAGTGAAATAAGTCAAGCAGAGAAAGTCAATTATCATATGGTTTCACTTACTTGTGGAACACAAGGAATAGCATGGCGGACATTAGGAGAAGGAAGGGAGGGGTGCCTGGGTGGCTCAGTTGTTAAGCGTCTACCTTTGGCTCAGGTCATGATTCCAGGGTCCTGGGATCCAGCCCCATATGGGGCTCCCTGCTTGGTGAGGCTACTTCTCCCTCTCCCTCTACTGCCCCCCCTGCTTGTGCTTGCTCTCTCTCTCTCTCTCTCTCTGTCAAATAAATAAATAAAATCTTTAAAAAAAAAGAAAAGAAAAAAGGTGAAGGAAGGGAAACATGAAGGGGGGGAATCGGTGGGGGAGATGAACCATGAGAGACTATGGACTCCAGGAAACAAACTGAGGGTTTTAGAGGGGAAGGGGGTGCGGGGATGGGTTAGCCCAGTGATGGGTATTAAGGAGGGCACGTACTACATGGAGCACTGGGTGTTATACGAAAATAATGAATCATGGATCACTACATCAAAAACTAATGATGTATTGTATGATGACTAACAAAATAAAATAAAATTTAAAAAAACTATTAAAAATGATTTGACAATATGTATCAAGAACCTAAATTTAATGTGATGGCTAATTTTATGTGTCATCTTGGCCACAGTACCAAGATATTTGCTCAAACATTATTCTATGTTTTTGTGATGATAGATTTTAGGTGAGAGTAACATTTAAATCAGACTTTGAGTAAAGCAGATTTACTCCATAATGTGGGTGGGCCTCAACCAGGCAGTCAAAGTCCTCAGTTAAAAAGACTTCTCTTGGAGTACCTGGTGGGTCAGTCGGTTAAGCATCCTACTCTTGATTTCAGCTCAGGTCATGATCTCAGGGTTGTTAGATGAAGCCCCTCATCAGGCTCCATGCCAGTCATGGAGCTTGCTTAGGATTCTGTCTCTCCCTCTGCCCTTTCCCTTTGCCCCAAAATACAAAAATAAAAAGATCTCTCTCATGAGGAGAACTGGTGCTGTCAGCCAGTTATGTTTCCCACAGCAGGAGATCAGAGTGGTGCATTATTCCATGGCCTTCCCTCAGAAGGAAAGAAATTTTGGATTCTTTGGACAAATGACCAATTCCAGGTTTGAACGAGAAAGGTAGAAAGTAAAACTGGGATATTTTGTATCAAAAAATAAGGAAATACTCAAAGACTAAGGGGGTCATGTATGAAAGGGCTCAGGAACTATCCTGAAGGGGTTACCACTGGCCAAATTTGGGACAATGTGTGCACTGCATCAAAAAGAATATTGCAAACAACTGATGGTTACCAGAGGGGAGGTGGGTAGGGGGATGGGTTAAATGGGTGATGGGGATTAAGGAGGACACTTGTTGTGATGAGCACTGGGTGTTGAAAGCAAGTATTGAATCACTAAATTGTACACCTGAAACTAATATTACACTGTATATTAACTAACTGGAATTTAAATAAAAACAAAAAAAATATAGACCTCCCTTGAGGAAGAGGGATTTCCACCAGAAGACCGCCATCAGACTCAAATGGTAGCATTTCCTTGAGTCTCCAGTCTACTGGCCAACCCTGCAGATTTTTGCCTTGCCAGCCTCCACAACTGCATGAGCCAATTCCTTAAAATAAATCTCTCTCTATATATATGTATATATCCTATTAGTTATCTTTCTCTGCAGAACCCTGCCTAATACATTTAGTAATACTCAACTTGAACTTAGTAATACCATTTCTAGGAATCTATCACAAGGAAATAATCATAAATATAGTACAAATTTATATAGCAATAATAGAAAAAATGGTAAAAAAATATCTTATGATTAAATAGGTATATTACACCATATGTACCCATAGAAGGAAAGATACAGTCTGTAGTCACTGAAAGTCATGTACTGGAATAATATTTACTGATATGGGAAAATGTTCATTTGTGGCATATTCACATCCTTGTCCCTATATCTATGTATCTATGTACCCATCCATCTAGATCTGTCGAATATGGTAGCTAGCTAGTAGCCACATGTAGCTGTCAAGCACTTGAAATATAGCTAGTTAGTTTAATTTAACTTTGATTGCTTTAAATTTAAAAGAACTTATGCTTAATTGAGGTATTAGAAAACTTTTAAGTATGGAACAACTTAGATATTTTGATCTACTCTTTTTTTTTTAAGACTCCATTTTTTTTAAAAGTAGCTTTAGTTTCACACCAAAATTAAGAGGAAGGTACAGAGATTTCTCATATACCTCCTGCCCCCACAGATGGATGGCCTCCCCCATTATAAACATCCCCTAATAGAATGGCATATTTGTTACAATTGATGAACCTACATTCACACATTATGATCACCCAAAGTCCACAGTTTACATTATGGTTCATTCTTGATATTGTACATTCCAGAGTTTTGGACAAATGTATACTATGGATCCATCATTACAGTATCCTACAGATTATTTTTATTGCCCTAACAATATGCTGTGCTCTACCTATTCATCCCTTCCCACTTAAAATGCTTTTTTCCTATTTTTTAAACTTGAATTTTACAAAATCTAAATACTGACTTAATACTTTTGATGAAAATTGAAATAAGCTTTAACTATAATGTACTGCAAATTGTACTTTTGAAGTTTTCGATAATGGTCACATTATTTTTATAATCAGAAAACTATTAGTTCAAAAAGAAAATATAAGGTTATTTTTAGCAGCAAGAAATAATGAAAATATTTCCAAATGTGCTTTTCATGACGTTCATAAGTTTAAGTATCCTACTTTTCAGGAACAGAGTTTCTAGGCTGTTGGAGAAATAATATTTCAAGCAGTACCTAAAATTTGAGGAAATCAGTCAGTCTGAATCTACATGTGGGAATTTGAGAACATTTGTTAATATTTTAAATACAACTATTCAACACATTTTATGAAAACTCTTTCCTTGAGCCATGAATAATTTGTTACTATCTTTCTGAACTCTGGCTCTGAGTTAATGCTTTCTACTTCCTGGGGGATTTTATAATTAGATTTTGAAAAAGATAAACTGTCTCTGGAAACTAAGTAAAAGACTAATTTCTGAACAGCTCTATTCTTGTGGAGGTCACACTTTGACCAAAGGAAGAGAAAGCTTGCAATTTTCACTGACATTTTTCTTCCTTTCTTCTGCAATGTAACAGTTTGTGAGTAAACTTTGAGGAAGGCTTTCCATCAGAAACTTTCTGAAATGGGATGATCCTGTTCCCCATCATCACTCTTATTCCACATCATAGGGCAAAATTCTGAGAGTCTACAGGGATTACAGGAATTAGCCTAAGCTATTTGTGACTTTCTTCCTACTTGTGGTCAAGTCAACTCTAAATAATCCCTAAAGTGGAAATCATGAACACTGTGCACTAGCATTGATTATTCATTAGTGGGTATTTCTTTTTTTTTTTTTCTCCAGATTTTATTTATTTATTTGACACAGAGAGAGAGAGAGACAGCGAGACAGGGAACACAAGCAGGGGGAGTGGGAGAGGGAGAAGCAGGCTCCCAGCTGAGCAGGGAGCCTGATGTGGGGCTTGATCCTAGGACCCTGGGATCATGACCTGAGCCTAAGGCAGATGCTTAACGACTAAGCCACCCAGGCGCCCCATTGATGGGTATTTCTATCTTTCTTTAAAGACAAAGAATCAGAGTATCAAAATATCAGGAACATGAAACAACAGGTGTTAGCAGGGATGTGGAGAAAGGGGAACCCTCCTACACTGTTGGTGGGAATCCAAGCTGGTGCAGCCACTCTGGAAAACAGTATGGAGGCTCCTCAAAAAGTTGAAAATAGAGCTACCATATGACCCAGCAATTGCACTACTGGGTATTTACCCCAAAGATACAAATGTAGGGATCCGAAGGGATATGTGCACCCCGATGTTTACAGCAGCAATGTCCACAATAGCCAAACTATGGAAGAGCCAAGATGTCCATTGACAGATGAATGGATAAAGAAGATGTGGTATATATATACAATGGAATATTATGCAGCCATCAAAAGGAATGAAATCTTGCCATTTGCAATGACGTGGATGGAACTGGAGGGTATTATGCTGAGCAAAATAAATCAGAGAAAGACATGTATCATATGACCTCAGTGATATGAAGAATTCTTAATCTCAGGAAACAAACTGAGGGTTGCTGGAGTGGTGGGGGGTGGGAGGGATGGGGTGGCTGGGTGATAGACATTGGGAAGGGTATGTGCTATGGTGAGCGCTGTGAATTGTGTAAGACTGTCGAATCACAGACCTGTACCTCTGAAACAAATAATACATTATATGTTTTAAAAAAAAAAAAAAGGAAGAAGAAGAAGAAGATAGCAGGAAGGGAAAAATGAAGGGGGGAAATCGGACAGGGAGACAAACCATGAAAGACTATGGACTCTGAGAAACAAACTGAGGGTTCTAGAGGGGAGGGGGTGGGGGGATGGGTTAGCCTGGTGATGGGTATTAAGGAGGGCACGTACTGCGTAGAGCACTGGGTGTTATATGCAAACAATGAATCATGGAACACTACATCAAAAACTAATGAGGTAATGTATGGTGACTAACATAACATAATAAAAAAAAGTAAAAAAAAAAAAGAAAAAAAGAAATATTTGCTGTTTGTTGTGCATTAGAAAATAAAGGAAACTTCTGGTTCAACATGGTGGATGACTACACATATCTACCTCTTCTTGAAAACCCTTTCAATGACAACAACAGCAAAAATATTAATGTACAAGGACAAAGAGAATTAGAGGACATTCTTTTTTGGAAGAGAGAACTCTCTCAAAGAGAGTGGTGACTTCCTTAGCAGAGTGGAGAAAGCTACAAACTGTGGGTGTCCAAGAGAGACCTACAAGACACAGTCTGAGTCTTCTCTCAGAACCTTGGAAAAGCTTAAAATTTAAAGCAGCAGATACAGCAAAAGATGTGGAGAAGCACAAAGCCACCGTGGGAGTGACTGAAATCTTCCATGCAAAGTGGCTGGGGCCTTAGTTCTCTTCCTCTATCCAGAGTTGGTTGACAAGCTTCTCCACAGAGAGTTTCAAATCAGCTATTTGCTACTGACTCTTAAATAGAAACAGACAGCCAAAGATCACTGGGCAGTTGAGGAAAGTTTCTAATGTGAGAAAGACTCAAACAAACAGAAAAAGTAACATGGAGAAAATAGAGGACCCAGAGCCAAGGAGATTGCTAAGAAAGTAGAACAAAAGAGAAGTAGAGAATGGGAAACAGGATAAGAAATTTAGAAAGGTCAATCTGGGAGATTTTAACTTGCAACAAATAGAGGAGAGGGAATTTTCCAAGAAAAAAAACAAAAGAAAGTTCCCCAGAACTGAGAACTTGACTTTCCAGATTGGAAAGGCTCTCCATGTGTTCATCTCAATTAATAAAAAAGAAACACACTCAGATAGATATTTATGAATTTTAGGACACTGGGAATAAAGAAATATCCTAAAAGGTTGTGGTAGGAGGGACACTTCACATATAAAGAAATGGGGATTAAAGTGACACTTGACTTCTCCAACCAAAATGGGAAGCTACAGTGCCATGGAGCAGAGCTGTCAGAATTTGGTGGCAAATTATACTCAATTCTATGCTCAACATAACATTTTATACACAGATAAACCATGTGTTACTTTCCTAGGGCTGCCATGACAAAGTACCACAAACTGGGTAGCTTAACACAATAGAAATTTATTCTTTCAGTGTTGGAGACCAGAAGTCCAAAATCAGGGTGTTGGCAGGGGCTTATTCCTTTTAGAGGCTCCAAGAGAGAATGTTTCCTTTTTCTCTCCTGCCTTCTGTGGTGGTCAATAATCCTGAGTATTCTGTGGCTTATAGATGCACCATCCCAGTCTCTGCCTTCATTATCATGTGGCCTTCTTTCCTCTGTGTGTCTGTGTCTTTACAAAGCCTTTTTTTTTTTTAAAGATTTTATTTATTTATTTGGCACAGAGAGAGAGATAGCGAGAGTAGGAACACAAGCAGGGGAGTGGGAGAGGGAAAAGCAGGCTTCCCACGGAGCAGGGAGCCCGATGCAGGGCTCGATCCCAGGACCCTGGGATCATGACTTGAGCCAAAGGCAGATGCTTAACGACTGAGACACCCAGGGGCCCTGTTCATAAAGCCTTCTTATAAGGACACTGGTCATCAGATTTTGGGCCCACTCTAACCCAGTATGAGCCCATCTTAGCTAATTACATCTGTGAAGAACTTATATCCAAATAAGGTCACATTCTGAGGTTCCAGGTGGACATGAATTTTAAGGGGACACTGTTTAACCCAATACAAACCATCAACCAAGAATAAAGACATTTGGGGGCATGTAAGGAATGAACAATTTTATCTCCACATATTGTTTCTTAGGGAAGTTACTGGGGGATATATTTTTCCCAAATAAGTAAGCCTCTTTAAGCCTAAGAAAAGAGGAAGACAGGGAACAAGGTAACAGGAAATCTAACAAGGAAAGAAAATTAAGAGCAGAGAATGGGGTAATCTAGGAATGAAGTCTCCTAGGGCAAGGGAAAGAAAATGCTAAATATCTGATATTGGAAAATAAAATTTCCAGTTGTTTGACAGAGCTTAAATTCCAAAATAAAACAGAAGTTGATTAAGAAAGAGAACATACGCATAGTCTCTCTCTTGGCTCATTATTAGGTAATCTTTATATAGTCATAAATAGTAACCCTAATCCTTGATTTAATAAAAACTTAGGGACTAATATCAAGAAGGTGACACTGAATAATTATGTTAAGTAAATTGCTAAATATTCATTAGTCATAGCAGGAAGTCAGCAAATGATGTGTAAAATTAATAGGACATAAAATTGCAATATTAGGGCGCCTGGGTGGCTCAGTTGGTTAAGCAACTGCCTTCGGCTCAGGTCATGATCCTGGAGTCCCGGGATCGAGTCCCACATCGGGCTCCCTGCTCGGCGGGGAGTCTGCTTCTCCCTCTGACCCTCCCCCCACCATGCTCTCTCTCTCCCATTCTCTCTCTCAAATAAATAAATAAAATCTTTAAAAAAAAAAAAAAATTGCAATATTAGCATGTTATTTAGAAACAAAGCGATAAAAACTAGAGGAAGACAGTAATAAAAGTTTATATGGTAACCTCTAGGAAATGGATCTGGGCAGGGGATAAGAGGTAACTGTTGTCTTTTAGTATGCCTTTTAGTGTTATTTGATTTTTATAAAATTTGAGCAAGTAATACTTTTATAACAACTCAAATTAAAAGAGAAAAGTATAATACAATACACTTAACAATTACCTGAACAGTGTGTTAAAATACAACTTCTGTGTTAACATTCAGGGATCCTAATTTAGTAAGACGGGGGGCCTGGAACTGTATTTTAACAAGGCCTATGAAATTCTGATGGAAGTGGTTTCTGGACCCTGCTTTGAGAAACACTTTTCTGGAAATATCCACACATTTCTGGGACATCAGTTCCAGCTGGTTTCTGGTAGAGACCAAGTGAGCTTGTTCCTATGTGTTCATGTCCATCCTCTTAGTGATAAGTGCTGAAGTGAGAGGCCTAGATGCTGAGGTCAGGAAATATGTTCAGGCAGTTGAAAAGTCTTCCAACCAGTCAGGTTGCAAACATTGGCAGAAGCTCTGAGGGCAGTCACTCCTGCGTTTACAGGAGGCTGAGTCAGTCTGCTGGGTACTAAAAGGTATATACAAAATGAAATGCCATCAATTCTACCCCACCATTGCTATGGAATAGCTGTGAGTCTGAAGGTGCCCAAGGTCACATCCAAGCCCGTGTCCAGGAGAACCTTAGACATGTACCCAGTGGGAATGCTGAAGTGAAAGCTGTTGCAGAAATCTGCTACTTAAACAGTGACAGAAGGTCACTGTGACAGCAAATGTATTGTAAAAGTCTTATAAAACCATGATCAGCCATTTCTAAAGTTTGACACAACCCTGCTCCTTTGTCTCACTTGAAAGTTATCACTAGCCTCCCAAATAAAATCATAAGGGATGGTTCCTAACTTCTGTTGAGGAGTTGCTGTGAGCCAGGCACTCTTTGATGCACTTTATACCTGCCAAATCTTACAAAACCAATTTCACAGATGAGAAAAATGCAGATTCCAAGAAGTTAAGCCACAATCCCAGCATTATATAACCAGTATGTGAAAGAACAAATCTCACTTTTTCCCACAATTCCAAATTGCATCCTGGACAATCTTTAAGCCTACAGGATATCAACAGAACTAGATCATTCATATCAAATCTGTGGAGTGTGATCCATTTATCACCAAATGTGTTCACTGAATAGAAATCCTGCTGGTCTGGCATGAGACTCTCATACGGGTGCCTTAGAGGGGGCCAAACAGAGCAGCACAACATGTGAGACCCAATGGAGCATCTGCAAGGGTCACCAAAACACCATCACAGCTCACTGTCACAGCTGTGGGTAACCAGCAAGCATCTACAGCCAGCTGGACATCCGAGGGGGTGATGAAAAGTGGGAGGATTACAGGAAGGGAGTGGCTGATTGTAAGCAAAGACCAATTCTCAAGATGAGGTCACTGATTGAAGAGTTTCAGAAAGTTGCTGCTGATACCAAAGAAAGTAACAAATTCTATGGGGCGCCTGGGTAGCTCAGTCAATTAAGCATCTACCTCTGGCTCAGGTCATGACCTCAGGGTCCTCAGATTGAACCCCACATTGGGCTCCCTGCTCAGCAGGGAGCCTGCTTCTCCTTCTCCCTCTGCCTTCCACTCCCCCTGCTTGTGCTCTGTCTGTCAAATAAATAAATAAGATCTTAAAAAAAAATAAAGTAACAAATTCTTAATCTCAGAATTTATAAACTGAAGGAATTTTGGGAAAGATTGTAATGATAATGATGATGAAGAGGAGGAAGATAGTAACAGCTAACATTACTTGAGTACTTTCCATATGCCAGGCATTGTGCTGAGTATTATCTCATTTAATTCAATGAATTACAGTTTGTATCCCCATTTATTGATGAAGAAATCAAGGCCCAGAGGTGCGGGATTCACTCACAGTGGCATCACCAGTTAGGGACAGAGTTAGGACTCTCTAACTCTTTTTTTTTTTTTCTCTGTACCTTATAGCCAATCTCTTTTCCCATGAGAATGTGTGAAAAGAGTACAGTCTTTGGGAGAACCAGGAAGACCCAGATCTAAATCCTGCTTTTCCTTGGATTATGTGACCCTCTCTTTCTGAGTCCCAGATCATTTATAAAATAGAGATAATCTCTTACTTTTCCTTTTGTTGTTAGCATTAAGTGAAATAATGTATATGAAGTACCTATTACAGCATCTGGTACACAGTAAGAACTCAACATGTGTGGGTTTCTTTCTTTTCTTTTTCCTTTTCTTTTCTTTTCTCTTCCCTCTTCCTCTTGCTTTGGGTGTGGACGTAATGTCTATTTAGTTTTTTCAGTTATCTGCCCTCTTAGATGGTAATCACCATATATCATATTGACCTTCCAAATGGTTAAACTGTGTATTTGCACACATACAAAGACACACAGAATGAAGTACTTGCAGGGAACAAGAATATTAAGTAACAATTTTAATAAATTTAAGAAACATTAAAATCGATCCTTTGTGTTGCTAATATAGTTTAGTAGTATTTAGCTGGTGTTCAGCTGTGCAATAGAATTGCCTAGAGCTTTAAAAATGCCCGGTGTTTCGGCTGTACCTCATACTAATTTAGTCAGGATCCCTGTGGTGAGGGTCAGGCATCAGTAGTTAAAAAAACTCCTCAGATGCTCTCAATGAGCAGTCAAAAGTGAGAACCATTGGAGAGGAGTTAATATGGCAGAAGAATAAGGGACCCTAGGCTTGCCTCATCACTCAAAAACAGCTAGATAAATATATCATTTTGAACACCCAAGAAATTGATCTGAGGACTGAGAGAGCAAAACTGCACAACTAGAGATTAAAAAACAAAAAACAACAACAAAAAAACCCGCCACATCATGGAATGTAGGAGCTGTGGGGAGTTGATTTGGGGAGAGAAGAGTTGCGGGTCCTGCAAAGAGGAGGGAGCCCTGATCATTGAGGAGCAAGAGAGAAAGAAAGAGAGAGAGAAAAAGTGAAAGTGCATGCAGAGAATTGCACAAGAAAAACTTTCCCCAAAACCATTGACTGGGAAGGGGAGAGGGGCTGAATAACACAAGTTTTTTGTTTTTTTTTTTAAAGATTTTATTTATTTATTTGACAGAGAGAGACACAGCGAGAGAGGGAACACAAGCAGGGGGAGTGGGAGAGGGAGAAGCAGGCTCCCCGCAGAGCAGGGAGCCCGATGCGGGATTCGATCCCAGGACCCTGGGATCATGACCTGAGCTGAAGGCAGTCGCTTAACCAGCTGAGCCACCCAGGCGCCCAACACAAGTTTTTATAAACAGTGGAGCACAGAGTCTGAAGTTTGGAGGTCTGTGCTATTGCCAGGGTCACACCTGGCGGACTTAGCGGCGCTCTGGTGGGAAGGGCAGAGACCTGGGAGTGGACGGTATGGTCTGAGGATCACCTGGGTCACAGGGGAGAAGCAGTTCCTCTGCTTGGAGTGCATTTGGGAGTTGTGGCACAGGGACAAAACACCCGCAGATGACATTGAGCTGCCCCATCCCGTAGCACAGGAACAAAGACACTGGCTGAAGGCAGCAAACCTCAGTGTTGGCTTTTAGCTGCTCTTTACTGTAAACTCTGAACCGCTGTGTGGTCACACGAGAGATTTCTGGGACAAGCTGCTAAGGGCCACAGTGTGGTGAGACCCTCTCCCAGAGGGATCAGCACAGATCTCTAAAACCTGGTGTTTTGAAACGCAGCCACATACCTGAGATTAAACACAAGAGTGCTGAGCCCCCTAGCAGGCGGACAGCTCAGATGCAGGCAGGGTGAAGGCAGGGATCTGGTGGAGGTGATTGTCTGCTCTTCTGTGAGGGCTTCCTGAAGACTGGCAGGTAGAAGCTCCCCACTCCAGGGACTAGAGAGCGGGGAGATGCCATTTTCGCCCTGCCCATGAGGGCAACTTCAGGGAGCCAAACACACCACCTAGTGGAGGCTGGAGCTGCTTACACTAAGCCCTGCCCCACTGCACCCTGCAGGTGCATCTCTACTATGGAAAGTCGGCCTGAGAACCAGAGCAGCAGGGCCCTCAGCCAGAAGACCAGCACAAACCATTTGCACATACCAAGTCTCCTGATCGTGGAGTGCTGCAAAGCTTTAGCTCTAAGGGAAATAGGATCTAGCTTCTTTTTATTTTAATCAAATTAATTATTAGTTAATTAATTAATTAATTTGGGTCTAGCTTCTTTTAATGAGCAGACCAAAACACACTTACGATCTAGCTTCCTTTTGTTTTTATTTTTGTTTTGTTGTTGTTGTTCTTTTCAGTTTTTTTGTTTTGTTTTGTGATTTTCTTTTTTTTAATCTAGCTTCTTTTAATAAGCAGACCAGCAGACCAAAACACACCTAGGATACCTAGGCTCTAGCTTCTTTTCTTTCCTTTTTTTTTTTTTAAACCTCTTCTTAATATAGCCATTACTCTCAGGAGCAGGAATGCAATAGGCTTTCTTCCTAACAATCACACACAAAAAAAACAGTGACCCAGACATAATGCCAAGATGGAGGAATTCCCCCTAAAGGAAAGAACAGGAAGAGGTCATAGCCAGGGATTTAATCAATACAGATGCAAGTAAGATGTCTGAACCAGAATTTAAAACAAAAATAATAAGAATACTAGCTGGGCTTGAAAAAAGCATTACAGACACTAGAAAATTCCTTACTGCAGAGATAAAAGAACTAAGAACTAGTCAGACTGAAATGAAAAATGCTATAACCAAGATGCAAACCTGAATGGATGTAGTGGTAATGAGGATAGACAAAGCAGAGGAATGAATCAGTGATATAGAAGATAAAATTATGGAAAATAATGAAGCTGAAAAAGAAGAGGAAAGAAAGGTATTGGATCATGAATGTAGACTTAGAGAACTCAGTGACTTCTTAAAGCATAATAACATTTGTATAATAGCAGGGAGTCTGCTTCTCCCTCTGACCCTCCTCCCTCTCATGCTCTCTGTCTCTCATTCTCCCTCTCGCAAATAAATAAAATCTAAAAAAAAAACAAAAAACAAAAAACATTTGTATAATAGGAGTCTCAGAAGAAAAAAAAAAGGAGCAGGTTTATTTGAGCAAATTGTAGCTGAAAACTTCCCTATTCTGGAGATGGAAACAGACATCAAAATCCAAGAAGTCCAGAGAACTCCCATGAAATTCAACAAAAGCCAGCCATCACCAAGACAAAACATCATCAAATTCACAACATACACAGACAAGGAAAGAACCCTGAAAGCAGCAAGGGAAAAAAGTCCTTAATCTAAAAGAGAAGACAGATCAGGTTTGCAGCAGATCTGTCTACAGAAACTTGGCAGGCCAGAAGAGAGTGGCAGGATATATAATGAACGTGTTGAATGGTAAAAATATGCAGCCAAGAATACTTTATCCAGCAAGACTGTCATTCAGAATAGAAGGAGAGATAAAGAGTTTTCCAGAAAAACAAAAACTAGAGGAGTTCATAACCATTAAACCAGCCCTGCAAGAAATATTAAAGGGGACTCTTTAAGTGGGGAAAAAAAGGACCAAAAGTAACAAAGACTAGAAAGGAATAGAGAACATCACCAGAAATACCAACTTTACAGGTAACACAATGGCACTAAATTCATATCTTTCAATAATCACTCTGAGTATAAATGGACTAAATTCTCCAATCAAAAGACATAGGGTATAAGAATGGATTAAAAAAATAAGACCCATCTATATGTTGCCTACAAGAGATTCATTTTAGACTAAAAGACACATGCAGATTGAAGGTCAGGGGATAGAGAACCATTTATCATACAAATGGACATCAAAGAAAGCCAGAGCAGTCATACTCATCCAAAACAAACTAGATTTTAAAACAAAGACTGTAACAAGAGATGAAGAAGGGCATTATATCATAATTAAGGGGTCTATCCATCAAGAAGATCTAACAGTTGTAAATACTTATGCCCCCAACTTGGAAGCACCTAAATATATAAATCAACTAATAACAAACATAAAGAAACTCATTGATAATAATACAAGAATAGTAGGGAACTTTCACACCCCACTTATGGCAACTGGCAGATCATCTAAGCAGAAAATCAACAAAGAAACAACGGCTTTGAGTGACACACTGGACCAGATGGACTTAACAGATCTATTCAGAACATTTCATCCTAAAGTAGTGAAATATATATTCTTTTTGAGTGCACATGGAACATTCACCAGAATAGATCACACACTGGGTCACAAATCAGCCCTCAACAAGTACAAAAAGACTAAGATCATGTAATGCATATTTTCTGACCGCAATGCTATGAAACTGGAATTCAACCACAAGGAAAAAAATTGGAAGTACCACAAATACATGGAGGTTAAAGAACATCCTACTAGAGAATAAATGGGTTAACCAAGAAATTAAAGAAGAAATTTAAAAAAAATACATGGAAGCAAATGAAAATGAAAACATGACGATCCAAAATCTTTGGGATGCAGCAAAGGTGGTCCTAAGAGGGATGTATATTGCAACAGAAGCCTACCTCACAAAGTAAGAAAAGTCACAACCTAACCTTACACCCAAAGGAGCTAGAAGAGAAACAGCAAATAAAGCCTAAAGCCAGCAGAAGAAGGGAAATAATAAGATTAGATCAAAAATAAATCATACAGAAATGAAAAAAACAGTAGAACAGATCAACAAAAATAAGATCTGGCTCTTTGAAAGAATTAATAAAATTGATAATTCCCTAGCCAGCTTTATCAAAAAGAAAAGAGAAAGGACCCAAATAAATAAAATCATGAGTGAAAGAGAAGGGATCACAACCAACACCACAGAAATACAAACAATTATAAGAGAATATTTTGAAAAATTTGTATGCCAACAAACTGGGCAATCTGGAAGAAATGACCAAAACTGAAACAGGAAGAAATAGAAAATTTGAGCAGACCCATAACCAAAAAAAAGTTGAATCAGTAATCAAAAATCTCCCAACAAACCAAAGTCCAGGGCCAGATGGCTTTCCAGGGGAATTCTACCAGAAATTTAAAGAAGAGTTTATAACTATTCTTCTCAAACTGTTCCAAAAAATGGAAATGGAAAGAAAACTTCCATACTCATTCTATGAGGCCAGCATTACCTTGATTCCAAAACCAGACAAGGACCTCACTAAAAAGGAGAATTACAGGCCAATATCCCTGATGGACATGGATATAAAAATCCTCAACAAACCACTAGCAAATTGAATCCAACAGTACATTAAAAGAATTATTCATGACGATCAAGTGGGATTTATTCCTGGGGATTTATTCCTGGGATTTATTCCACCCTGATGGACATGGATATAAAAATCCTCAACAAACCACTAGCAAATTGAATCCAACAGTACATTAAAAGAATTATTCATGACGATCAAGTGGGATTTATTCCTGGGGTGCAGAGGTGGCTCAATATTTGCAAATCAATCAATGTGATGCACCACATTAATAAAAGAAAGAATAAGAATCATATGATCCTCTCAATAGATGTAGAAAAAACATTTGACAAAGTACAGCACCCATTCTTGATAAAAACCCTCAACAAAGTAGGTATAGATGGAACATACCTCAACATCATAAAAGCCATATATGAAAGACCTACAGCTAATATCCTCCTCAATGGGGAAAAACTGAGAGCTTTTCCTCTACAGTCAGGAACAAGACAGAAATGTCCATTCTAACCAGTACTATTTAACATAATACTAGAAGTCTTAGCCTCAGCAATTAGACAACAAAAAGAAATAAAAGGCATCCAAATAGGCAAGGAAGAAGTCAAAGTGTCACTCTTCACAGATGACATGATACTCTATGTAGAAAACCTAAAACACTCCACCAAAAAATTGCTAGAACTAATACATGAATTCAGCAAAGTTGCAGGATATAAAATCAATGTACAGAAATCTATTGCATTACTATACACCAATAATGAAGCAGCAGAAAAAGAAATCAAGGAATTGATCCCATTTACAACTGCACCAAAAATAATAAGATACCTAGGAATAAACCTAACAAAAGAGGTAAAAGATGTGTACTCTGAAAACTATAGAACACTTATGAAAGAAATTGAAGAGGACACAAATAATGAAGAAAAAATTCCATGCTCATGGATTGGAAGAACAAACATTGTTAAAATGTCTATGCTCCCCAAAACAATCTACACATTTAATGCAATCCCTATCAAAAACTCCCAGCATTTTTCACAGAGCCAGAACAAACAATCTTAAAATTTGTACAGAACCACAAAAGATTCCAAATAGCCAAAGCAATCCTGAAAAAGAAAAGCAAAGCTGGAGGCATCACAAGTCTGGACTACAAGCTCTATTACAAAGCTTCAGTCATCAAGACAGCATGATATTGGCAGAAAGACACACAGATCAATGGAACAAATAGAAAACCCAGAAATGGACCCACAACTATATGTTCAACTAATCTTCAACAAAGTGGGAAAGAACATCCAATGGAAAAAAGACTCTTCAATATATGGTGTTGGGAAAACTGAACAGCAACACACAGAAGACTGAAACTGGGCCACTTTCTTATACCATACACAAAAATAAATTAAAAATGGTTGAAAGACCTAAATGTGAGACAGGAAACTATCAAAATCCTAGAGGAGAACACAGGCAGAAACCTCTTTGACCTCAGCCATTGCATCTTCTTACTAGACATGTCTCTGGAAGCAAGGGAAACAAAAGCAAAAGTGAACTATTGGGATTTCATCAAGATAAAAAGCTTTTGCATAGTGAAGGAAACAATCAACAAAACTAAATGCAGCCTACGGAATGGAGAAGATATTTTCAAATGACATATCTGATAAAAGGTTAGCATCCAAAATCTATAAAAACTTATCAAACTCAACACCCCCAAAAAACCTCCACAAATAATCCAGTTAAGAAATGGGCAGAAGACGGGCGCCTGGGTGGCTCAGTTGGTTAAGCGACTGCCTTCGGCTCAGGTCATGATCCTGGAGTCCCGGGATCGAGTCCCGCATCGGGCTCCCTGCTCGGCAGGGAGCCTGCTTCTCCCTCTGACCCTCCCCCTCTCATGTGCTCTCTCTCTCTCATTCTCTCTGTCTCAAATAAATAAATAAAATCTTTAAAAAAAAAAAAAAAGAAATGGGCAGAAGACATGAATAGACATTTTTCCAAAGAAGACATCCAGATAGCTTACAGATATATGAAAAGATGCTCCGCTTCACTTGGCATCAGGGAAATACAAATCAAAACCACAATGAGATATCACCTCACACCAGTCAGAATGGCTAAAACTAACAACACAGGAAATAACAGGTGTTGGCGAGGATGTGGAGAAAGGGGAACCCTCCTACACTGTCGGTGGGAATGCAAACTAGTGCAGCCACTCTGAAAAACAGTATGCAGGTTCCTCAAAAAGTTAAAAATAGATTTACCCTACGACTCAGGATTGCACTACTAGGTATTTACTCAAAGGATACAAAAATACAGATTCAAAGGGGTACATGCACCCTGATGTTTATAGCAGCATTATCAACAATAGCCAAATTTTGGAAGGAGCCCAGGTGTCCATCAATGGATGAATGGATAAAGATGATGTGGTATATATATATATAAACAATGGAATGTTACTCAGCCATCAAAAAGAATGAAATCTTGCCATTTGCAACAACATGCTGGAGCTAGAGAGTATTGTGCTAAGTGAAATAAGTCAAAGAAAAATACCATATGATTTCACTCATATGTGGAATTTAGGAAACAAAACAGATGAATGTGTGGGAAGGGGGAAAAAAGTGAGAAGGAGAGGAGGGAGACAAACCATAAGAGACCCTTAGGGATAGAGAACAAACTGAGGGTTGCTGGAGGGGAGGTGGATGGGGGATGGGCTAGATGGGTGATGGGCATTAAGGAGGCCACTTGTGATGAGCACTGGGTGTTACATGTAAGTGATGAATCACTAATTCTACTCCTGAAACCAATTTTACACTTTATGTTAGTTAAGTAGAATTTTTTTTTAAGATTTTATTTATTGATTTGACAGAAACAGACACAGCAAGAGAGGGAACACAAGCAGGGGGAGTGGGAGAGGGAGAAGCAGGCTTCCCGCCGAGCAGGGAGCCCGATGCGGGGCTTGATCCCAGGACCCTGGGATCATGACCTGAGCTGAAGGCAGACGCTTAACGACTGAGCCACCCAGGTGCCCCAACTAAGTAGAATTTAAATAAAATTTTGGAAGAAAAAAAAGTGAGAATCATCGAGCTACACTAGAACAGTCATTTTCGAAACATGGCCCCAGGACAAGCAGTGTCAACACCAGCTGAAAACTTGTTAGAAATGCACATTCTTGGGCCTCACCCCAAGGCTGCTGAAAGAGAAACTCTGGGAGTGGAGCCCTCCAGGGGATTCTTATGCACACCCAAGTTTGAGAACCACTGGCCTAGATATCCAGTTCTCTCCCTTATTCTGTCTAAATTAATAGATTTTCATGTTCCACTCATTGTACCTTTTAGATATTGCCCTTTTATGTCCATGCATCTCCAGCCTGAGCACCTCAGTCCATTCTTGCCTAGAAAACTGATTACCCTGGACTGGTTCTACTTCCTTTCAATCCCCTCGTCCCTCCTCAGCCAGTACCAGCTGTAATAAAGTCTAACCACACTCCTTCTCTGGTGCCTCCAGAGTAGAATCTAAACTCTCCAAAACGGCACACAAGCTCTGCTCTGGCTGGCCTGTACTGACTTTTCTATGCCCATCTCCCATCACTCTTAGCCTCAGGTTAGCGATAGCAAATCCATACAGTCAATCCCCTTCCCCATGAAGACAATGAAGCTTATGGTTGAAACAAAAACCTATTTTTTTTTAAAGATTTTATTTATTTATATGAGAGAGAGAGAATGAGAGAGAGCTCA